>NC_056458.1:17038080-17338080 GCF_018296145.1 Oncorhynchus tshawytscha
AAGGGAGTTCATTTTCACTGTCTTTTTAGATTTCCACCCCCACAGTTTGGACAAGGATAATCTCTACGTGCCAGCCACTGCAACTCTATTGAATATCAAACATCCAGTGTTATGTAGGAGAGAATTTTACAAATTGTAGTTTGAGAAAATTCCTATGAATTCCAATAAGGAACTGGTGGTAAAGTTACGGTATGTTTCATTTGACCTTTGAATAACACCCAATATGGATAATTATTATTGAAAGAGTATCAAGGCAAGGACAGACAATGTGGTGCGTTGCATCGCAATGTCACTGAGGGCTGTATTGTTAGATGTAACAAAAGAAACAACATGGGATTAGGACTGTCTGCCTCAGAAGTGTTTTATCACATATAAGGACATCTTCACAAATTACCCACAAGTCTCCATCTGTAATGGCATCCATCTGCCCGTTGTGACTGTCATTCCGACAGCATCCAGTCAGTCCTTTCATTCACACCTCTACCCTTCAACCTTAGTCCCTCTAATATGTCCTTGTGAGAGAGAACATCCTCCATCCTCCAAGGTTACAGCTCAGTCCCTCTCTCTATCCTCCCCATCCACTTTCCACACTGAATCCCATTACCATGGGAGGCGGTGCTCAATGATTTCATTGTGTTTGACATTTTCAGCCTCCACCGGTAATCCCTCCCTCAGGTTCTGCCTGCTCCCCCAAACTTCTCCTCTCTCAGAGGGAGGATATTTGCGGAACTGGAAGTTATTCCTGACTTCCAGGTTCCCAATGTGCGTGATAGGGTAATAACACCTGTAATGGCTTTCATAGTCATTTGACTGCCATGTAGGAAGACACAGAGATACCGACAGGCTGCTTGACAGTGGGACTCTGTCTGCAGTGGAGGATCTGATCTCACATGCAAAACCAACCTGCCCCTCAGCCTCTCATCATCTTGGCAGGCAGGCAGGCAGGGAGGGAGGGAGGGAGGGAGGGCACCATGCGTGAGAAAGTATGCATAATCAAAAATATCAATTAATAAAGAACAGGGAACAAAAAGCCCCATGTGAGAGGGAAGATGCCACGGTGGTCCAAGTGTGACAACACAGCAAGCACATAATGAAGCTGCAGCGCCTGGAGCCAGCAGCTAATATTCTCCTCTGAAGAGTCACAGAAAGAAAGGATCGGGCCAACTGCATCACACAGTAAAACACAGGCCACTCGCTTATATGCAGGCCTCTAAAAATGTGCCACTTGAAAAGTTATTTTTGGCTCAAATATTGAAGTCTGTTTCATTCGAAGTAATTCAGGAGTAACTTAATATTGCGCTGTGATCTGAAATGCAGAAAGCTGGAATATCTCTGAGGTCCTCTGTGCTGGTTCTCTGTTGAAGAGATGTATGACTATGCAAATCCAATTTCAGTCCTTGCTAATGAAAAGTCACTCTTCTCTGTGTGTGTGTGTATGTGTGTGTGTGTATGTGTGTGTGTGTGTGCATGTGTGTGTGTGTGTGCCTACGCGCAAGCACACACGCAAGTAGGGCAAGTTGAGGTATTTCAGTGACTCATACGGATTACCATTCAAAGGAGGCCAGTTCCAGTCTAGGAGACATAATTGCTGTATATGAAGACAGTATGCATAATAGCTTGTGGATGCATAACGTGCTGTCTTATACGTCTTGTTCTCTAGGCCAGAAAATATCAAATAAAAATAAAGCATGTGATGTGTGCATAACAAATATTTATAGGATCCTGGAGCTCCAGTTTCCTGCTTCCCCTGCGATGATAATATGTATAGTTTGCACCTAAAACAGACAGTTGGAAACGTTTGTGGGGCCATCCTCATTTTTCAGTCACATCAGTTCACTTCCTGATTTGAACCAGTCTCTATTGTTATTGACCTGGTTGGTTGGTTAGGGGCTAGGTGGGCCAGGCCAGTGTGTTCTAGACAAATAGAATGTCACTCTATTCTATTTCTATGGTTCCAGCTCCCTAGTCAGGGTGGACAGCTCACCATTATTCCCTTTGGGGATGGAAATACTCTTCAAAGGCCTAGTAAAAAAGAAGAACTTTCAAACAGTCTAGACCCTATCCAAATGGACAATCGGAGAGTGAGAGAGGAGCTCCAGTATCGACTGCATTGATTGGTTCCTCCATTTTTTATGAACAATAAATGCAATAGATAGCCTGGGTGCCAAAAAAGGAATGCTCATAGTTATTGTCCTCTTAACAAATCAGCCTCAAATATTAGCCAGTGATGTGTGGTCAGTGTGTGATGCATTACATTCATTGAGGATGAATCTTATGGTTTGTGGAGCAACAGGCTAACAGGAGGGAGCCACTCCCTCTCTGAAAGTCCATCCATCACAGTGGGACCATATGTCAGCTGTTAGCTGTGTCTGCAGCCGGAGCCAGAGGGTGGAGCATTCATATCATGGCCAGGAGAAAACAGCTACAGATGTACGCTCTTAATTTGATCACCCTGTTGCAGGAAAACATTCAAGCAATGAAGGAAATTAAAAAGGCTTCTGAAGTTTGTAATTTCCATGTAAAAATGTATCAACCCTTACAAAAATTCTATGAATTAAAATACACATAGCAATTCATATTTCCTGTTGCTGCAGGATATTATGGTCTTACATCTGTAAAAATTTAGTCAATTCCCTTTGTGATTAAAAAACAGGACGATTGATAATAAATAATTCTTACTCTTCAAAAGGCATAATACATCATCACTAAGAAAAACAACAAATCTATGAAGATGAACCTAAGATTCCAGACTGAAACGCACTAGTTCTTCATGACATCCTTAACATTCAAATCGAGTAGTTGGCACGATGGCCAGCACGCGAGGAAGATGTGACTCTGGGTGATGAGATTAGACACACTAACTATTAACATTCAGATGAAGTTGTAGCTGAAACGTGATGCTGTGTTCCTCTGTAGTAGAAGTTATAAACCAGCCTATCAGTCTGTCTGGGAGAGAGGGCTTTCTGACTTTCCTGGCCATTGTGTAAGTTATCTTTGTCTCTTCTCTCCTCCCGATTGTGCTGTTCTGTACTGGGTTGTGCTGCTGCTGGACCATTAGCCTAAGTATTCCTAGGGGAATCTGTTCTAATTAAGCAGACTGGAGCCGCGGCTCTGTGCAGGGCTTCATCTATACCCCGGTGTCTTCCAAAGGATTTGGCTACCTTAAAAGCATTCCCACTGATGGAGCCTTTTCTTTGTTGTAGCTGTATTAGAGTCATTTGTCATCCAACTCCTTCAGAATGGGAACTGGCATCTCTAGGATTCAAATCCTCCCCTTTCCCCTTCTACTTAAACCTCTTCCTTTGCTTAATTAACGGGTAAAACAATTCAGCAGGAAAGGGTCATAGAAATGTGTATTAATAATACTACAACTACAGTACCACTACAAAGACAGTGTATCACGTCATACAGCTGACACTGATATCTATGTAAAACAAACCATTTAGCAATACGGTAATTCACACACAGCCAGGTTCCCTCTACAAGCTCCCATTTCCCCCACCAGCAGAATCCAGCTCATCTTCCATCCTCTCCCTCTTCTCCTACTCTCCTCTGTGGGTGTGGGATTCTAGTCCACCAGTGGGCATTATACCATTTCTCCTACTCCATCACCCAACAGAACTCAGCACAGCAGAGGGAGGCTGCATGCATTGCTCCATTCCCACCAGCATTCTATTCTCTCTCTCTCTCTCTTGCTCTCTCTCGCTCTCGCTCTCTCTCTCCATCCACTTTAGTCTCTAGTCTACCCACTCTCCCTCTCTCTCTTTTTTTCTCCTGTGGTAAACTGGTCCTGTGGCCAGGATTACACATGTGTCGCTTTATAATTTATGAGCAGCTTGTGGGAGTGAGGTCTCTCCCAAGACCCATCCATTCATGCCTGGGCCTATTCTTTAGTGAGAGGATGAGCAGGTTGATACCTTGAATATGGTGAGAGAGCCTGCAGGGCAGGGCAAGCTCCCAGACCCCACAAATCAACACATACAGAACCTCAGCCCAGCACACCCTCTGGTCTGTCTAGCACCAAACTACCACACTGAGAGAAACTATAATGAGTAACGACTATATGATTGAATAGGAGGAGCCACTGTGCTAGGCATGCTTTTTGAATTACAAGGCATCGGGTTCATATTGAGAGATAGGGAGCCCTCCTCTCTGTGCATCTCTCAGATACTGTGCCTTCAGTACTGCACACAACTCGAGGAATACAGTACAAAATGGCTGCTGGATTCTGTTGGCTTCTCCTTATCCCATCCAGCCCAGTGCATCGTTGAGTGATTATGGTTGTGTTGAGGCTCATGCCTGCCTTTGTGTGAGATCTTCCCTCAGGCTAGGAGGCTAGGGCTATTTTTAGCAGGCTGATTGTATGCCGTTATTGGATGGCGTGTGTCCTACTTACACTGGGAGCCGCTGATATTAAAGCAAAGTGTTGATGTGACGACCCACATAATGAATCGTCCTTGAGAGATGCAGACTCGGTGCCCTGCCGGTCTCAAACATCAGAGCCACCGCTGGCTTGAACATTCACACTGGGACTGTGCCTGTCAGGACTCAGAAAGCAGAAATATCACACTTATAATTGGTTGACGTTAAACAGAATGACCATATTGGTATTTGTAGGACAGCTCAGAATGAACAAGCTGAATTCTTCTAACACATGTCCAGAACTCAACCTCCCACATTAGTCAGGACAGGTATACATTTATCCTGACCTGCATGAGAAAGTGATATCCTGTCACTTTTAGATACATCCTTCAAGGTCAAGTGGCAATGAACACAAATCTGTCTGAAAGGTCACAGTAACACTCTTTAGCGCATCATAATGAAGGATCGTTATATGAGAGCCAGAGGCCTGTACGCACATACACACACATCAGCAGAGGACAAGAAGGTCAGCGTTCAGCCATGATTAATGATGAATATGAGGCCTTAACACACACACACACACACACACACACACCATCATATGAACCTTGTTTTGTATGTTTGTGTAAAATTTGAAGGAAACCTAGCATGGGTGAAACAAACAGTGTCATTATGAAGAGCGGAAGTCCTGTGTGGATTGAAGGTCCTGGGAGCCAGTCAGTCAATCCCATTCCTTTATGAAAAAACCTAAAGCATTTAGTTACAGTTGGGAATTACATCACTAATTAATCAAACTCTGTATATCAGCATTAAATGTCATCCTGAGTGTAACAAGCAAAAAAAATAAAACAACTGGGATTAAATTAAATTCTTGACAATAGCATTAGTGAACCCATTCCAAGCTTGTGCACAGCAGACATAAACAAATACATACAAATCAACACTAATGGCCAACTCAGTGGCTGATCACCTAGGAAACAGGGAACCATTGTTAATAGTAGCTGTTATTCCTAAGTGAAAATGTAGCCCAAGAGTCGACCTCAAACAAGAACCAACAAGCTTTAATTGAGTTTTCCCTGTGTTTTTGTTATGTTGCACAATGACCCCTTTAAAGAGAGAATGTCCCCTCTGTTTGTGGTGTGTGAGGTTATTACAAGGCTCTAAGTAAGGGGTTTAGCCTTACTGCCCTGTTAAATGTTTTTGAGGGTAATGGAAAAGCCCTGGTAAATGTCTTAGATGCTAATAATGGAAAAGGAATAAGAAGTACAAAGCTGAAGAGGCCAGGAGAGGTCCCTACAAATGGAAATGGGACTTTCAGAGGTATTGAAGGAATGGAGGCAGACTGAATGGCAGATTGAGGCTACTAAAAGGTTTATTTGAAAGGATGGAACACAGCCAGAGAGCTACGTGGGTGAATCAGACTCTCTTGAATAAAGTCCTCTTTGTATTTGAATACAAACAAGAAGTGCACAACCAAACTTTTAATCATCTTTTGTAGAATCAAGATTATCAAGATTAAATTCATGCACACACATAACTAAATAAGTGATGTTGCCACCTAAGATCCATAGCTCATAAAATGTGTGTGTGTGTGATAATTCTTCCCATAGGTATAATAGTATAAATATGATAGCAAACCTTGGTTGGGTATTCATTCAGTTGATCCACAAGCACCCAATACAACCAAACTCGGGTTGCAATGCAATTAGCTCTTACATCAGTCTTCAGGTTTCAGGTAAGGTAACTCATCATCAAAGTGGAGTTCAACGAACCCCCTCACTTACTGCAGCAGTGTATTAGTGTTAAACCCCACTGTACTGTACCTGGTCCAGGATGGCATTGATTCTGCCCACTTCACAGTCGATGAGGAAGCGTTTCTCCTGCCTACGGTCCATCTCCTCTATGATGCGTTTGTACTCTGTAGGGTCCACTATGCTGCCCACCGACCGGGCCGTAACCTGCCAGTTATTGGCCACCGCTGACTCCATGATGGCCTGGAGGATAGAGAAACCTGGAGTGGAGAGAGAAGGGATCAGTCACATACTGTAGAATAGTGATTGTGGTTTGCAGAGAACAGTGAACTTCATCAAATAATTTCACAGTTACTGTAAAGTCAAAATAGAAAGCTCTCTGAAAATCACTTTTTGGCACAGTATATCACATTGTGTCATAGCCAATTTAAAAACAAAACTTATTGAGGTCATTTTCTTCTGGTTCTGTTAATTACTTTTTCTTAAACAACCAGTGGAGAGCATGAACATTTCATGTGAATGATTTCTGTCCACTTGAATGGTATCATTACGTCATAAAAACAACCACAATAGTCTCTGAGCCCATGAGAAAAAATCTCCCAAAAGGCCAGCCCTGTCAATATCACATTTCATGGGTCAGCTAAATGGTACAGTAGGCATGCCAAATGAAAAAAAAAATAGCTTATAGCTTCAAAGACAGCCAACTAGTAATTCTAGTCTGGAATTTATTTGATGGGAGTGACAGAGGTTAGCAGAAATACTACATGCATTGTGCCAAGAAGCTGTGGAGGGACATTTTAATTGAATAGGATTTCATTTCAACTCCCAATGTCTCCGCTGACACATTGTGTAATGACTGAATTAATATGATTTAAAATTCAAATTGTGAAGTACATCATGTCAATGATATTGTCCCTCCAACTTATAGGTCAAAATGGATCTCACAGTCCTCTAGGGCTGATGAACAAACCTAATTTAAACAGTCTAAATGGGGCCTGGCCAGTGACACAGTGATAACCAGGACATGTTTCCTTTTCAGGAGATCAATGCATTGTCTATTATGCCAACTCAAGGTCAAAAGCTATAAATATAGATGAGGTAGAAATGCGGGCGTGAAATGGGGGTTATGCTGCGAGACAAGAGTAGCACCCTTTTACAGCCTTATCGAAATATGAATGTTATTTAATAACCACAGTGAATAATGATGTGCTACCACTGGATTATTTATTCATCGCAATATACAACCCTAGAATAGGGTAATGAAAGAAAGCATGGATGGACAAAATCAATCAGACATTTGCATAGTCCCATTATCTGGCAGGAAAACGTGTATTAATTTCAGCGATGGTGGAAATGTGTGGTGGCAGTAGCTCATTATGTGGTAGGCTGTAAGTAATAGACAGAGAAAATGGTGCGGTTGGGAAAAGCTTTTTTTCTTCTCCTTCATCCCAGTACGAGAGCCAGCATGCTAGTCGGCTTGGCTAAATGGGCAGAGCCAGCATGCTAGTCGGCTTGGCTAAATGGGCAGAGCCAGCATGCTAGTCGGCTTGGCTAAATGGGCAGAGGCAACATGCTAGTCGGCTTGGCTAAATGGGCAGAGCCAGCATGCTAGTCGGCTTGGCTAAATGGGCAGAGCCAGCATGCTAGTCGGCTTGGCTAAATGGGCAGAGCCAGCATGCTAGTCGGCTTGGCTAAATGGGCAGAGGCAACATGCTAGTCGGCTTGGCTAAATGGGCAGAGCCAGCATGCTAGTCGGCTTGGCTAAATGGGCAGAGCCAGCATGCTAGTCGGCTTGGCTAAATGGGCAGAGGGAACATGCTAGTTGGCTTGGCTAAATGGGCAGAGGCAACATGCTAGTCGGCTTGGCTAAATGGGCAGAGGCAACATGCTAGTCGGCTTGGCTAAATGGGCAGAGGCAACATGCTAGTCGGCTTGGCTAAATGGGCAGAGGGAACAGAGGGAACATGCTAGTCGGCTTGGCTAAATGGGCAGAGGCAACATGCTAGTCGGCTTGGCTAAATGGGCAGAGGCAACATGCTAGTCGGCTTGGCTAAATGGGCAGAGGGAACATGCTAGTCAGCTTGGCTAAATGGGCAGAGCCAGCATGCTAGTTGGCTTGGCTAAATGGGCAGAGGCAGCATGCTAGTCGGCTTGGCTAAATGGGCAGAGGCAGCATGCTTGGCTAAATGGGCAGAGGCAACATGCGGCTTGGCTAAATGGGCAGAGGCAGCATGCTAGTCGGCTTGGCTAAATGGGCAGAGGGAACATGCTAGTCGGCTTGGCTAAATGGGCAGAGGCAAATGGGCAGAGCCAACAGGCTAGTCGGCTTGGCTAAATGGGCAGAGCCAACATGCTGCTAGTCGGCTTGGCTAAATGGGCAGAGGCAGCATGCTAGTCGGCTTGGCTAAATGGGCAGAGGCAACATGCTAAATGGGCAGAGGCAGCATGCTAGTCGGCTTGGCTAAATGGGCAGAGCCAGCATGCTAGTCGGCTTGGCTAAATGGGCAGAGGCAACATGCTAGTCGGCTTGGCTAAATGGCTAAATGGGCAGAGCCAGCATGCTAGTCGGCTTGGCTAAATGGGCAGAGCCAGCATGCTAGTCGGCTTGGCTAAATGGGCAGAGCCAGCATGCTAGTCGGCTTGGCTAAATGGGCAGAGGCAACATGCTAGTCGGCTTGGCTAAATGGGCAGAGCCAGCATGCTAGTCGGCTTGGCTAAATGGGCAGAGCCAGCATGCTAGTCGGCTTGGCTAAATGGGCAGAGGGAACATGCTAGTTGGCTTGGCTAAATGGGCAGAGGCAACATGCTAGTCGGCTTGGCTAAATGGGCAGAGGCAACATGCTAGTCGGCTTGGCTAAATGGGCAGAGGCAACATGCTAGTCGGCTTGGCTAAATGGGCAGAGGGAACATGCTAGTCGGCTTGGCTAAATGGGCAGAGGCAACATGCTAGTCGGCTTGGCTAAATGGGCAGAGGCAACATGCTAGTCGGCTTGGCTAAATGGGCAGAGGGAACATGCTAGTCAGCTTGGCTAAATGGGCAGAGCCAGCATGCTAGTTGGCTTGGCTAAATGGGCAGAGGCAGCATGCTAGTCGGCTTGGCTAAATGGGCAGAGGCAGCATGCTAGTCGGCTTGGCTAAATGGGCAGAGGCAGCATGCTAGTCGGCTTGGCTAAATGGGCAGAGGGAACATGCTAGTCGGCTTGGCTAAATGGGCAGAGCCAACAGGCTAGTCGGCTTGGCTAAATGGGCAGAGCCAACATGCTAGTCGGCTTGGCTAAATGGGCAGAGGCAGCATGCTAGTCGGCTTGGCTAAATGGGCAGAGGCAACATGCTAGTCGGCTTGGCTAAATGGGCAGAGCCAACATGCTAGTCGGCTTGGCTAAATGGGCAGAGGGAACATGCTAGTCGGCTTGGCTAAATGGGCAGAGCCAGCATGCTAGTCGGCTTGGCTAAATGGGCAGAGGCAACATGCTAGTCGGCTTGGCTTTCCTCTTAGAGCTGGGGATAAAATCGCTGATTCAATTAAAATTATGAATATTATTACTGATGCTGAACCAATCCGTGTATATTATGCTAATGTGAATGCGGTCTGTGCAGTGCACCACAGAGCAGGGGAAGAAAACACCCTGTCTCACTTTGACAGCCCAGTCTAAAGACACCTGTAGACTAACACACCTCACAGCACCTCCACTAACAGCCAGCCATCACAACTTCAGCATATTACTTTCCATGTGAATGTGACATTTTGATTCATGTCAAATGGAGACAACATGTTATGAGTGTTCATGAATACTTTAAACAGGATAGAATGCTGGCCGTAGGCACCGTAAGTGGGTCTACTATATGCATAGATATATAGCGCTGTAAACTGAAGTGCTACCATAGACTAGCTAGCTAGAGCACATAAGAATCCCGAGCACAGCCACAGACTCAGCCATCCACTCTCCTCTCCTCTACCTAAGTGACCTTCACACAGCAGAACACTGCAGAAGGCTGTCCAACCAGGCTTGGCCTTTTATAAGACAGGCGGCTGTGAAGAACTGAGCATGGCTACATCATCATCGCCCACTCAGGTGGAGACTGGAGGAGCAGTGAGGAGCAGGAATAGCTGTTTATGCACATCTGATATTTCCAAAGGGGCTTCATGCGTCTGGCGTATCGCAGCGCAGTGTGAATGACAGTCAGATGTAAGATAAAACCAAGGAGCTGACCCCTGGATGAAAGGACATTGTAAAAGCACCATCAGGGCACACTGAATAACACAGCACTTTTATCATCCATCGCCATAGCATGTTAAAAGAGAAAAAAAGACTCCAGTCTATGTCTGATCGCAGCACAGAGGAAATTAAAAAGCAAATGCTGAAATACGAGGAGTTTTTTCTGCAGCATGCCTGAGACTTGATATTGAATAGAGTAAGCTGGGTAAAGCCTGATATTTTAAGCATGTTACCAGGTGCTTATGAAGAAAAAGGATTTGGGAGGATTTAGAAATGATTCCCTCATGAGTTTTATTGTGTATCCATTTCCTGCCTATAAGCTGATTTGGAAGTTTTGGGATTCAGATGTTATTGTGTACATCTCAATGTTAAACGTGTTGTGAACGTTGACAAGTTAAAATACTGAAGAGATGAAAAAGAAATTAGCAAAAATTCTGACAGAAAATATAAACAGGGGATGAACTGTAATTCAAAACACTTTGACTTTCATTTCAATGTGATAGGAAAATGTCATGGCATTACAATGTGAAAAGAAGAACAATTTTGGACATTGGCATAGCCTGTCTGCTGTGTGTAAAATGAAGATAGTGTCACTCTGTGGGGCAAACATCAAAGTGAGTAAATGTTGGTTCAAGGTTTTTAGTCGACATTGTAAACAGATGACACATATCACAAAAGTCAGAGGGCAGGGCAACCATCAAGCAAATTTTTTAAAAACTGTCAATTATACACTTCCAGGCCATAAAAAAAAGCAAAGATAATCCATAGTAGTCAATGGTTGAAACCGGTTATGGGAACAGAAGCAAAACCGGAAAATAACTAAATTATTAGAGGAATAAAATCCAAACTGGAAACGAAAGTGATCTATATTGTTCCGGAACAGAACTGTTATTTTAAAAGCACGATAACCGATTAATAACGTTATTTTACGTTCTGGGCAATCTTTTTCACTCCCACAAGAATCGTAACAAAACACATATGCAAAGCCCTCACTCTGTCACTCAGAAACGGATTCAAGCGTCTGCCTGCCAGCTGGAAATCTTTACCAGTGGGTGTGCGTGTGAGTAGGCTACCTGCCCCTCCCCTCTGAACCATAGCCTCCTGAGGACGTTAAAAGCGTAATTCAGAAATTAGGGAGAGATGTTTAATTACAGAAGAATGTATAAACCTTTTCAAAGCTAGTTAAGAATACTATACAACTCGGAAGTTCAGAGACTTTCCAAGTTAGAAGCCGCTCCTCCGTAGGTACAATTCTATGGGCCCAATTCAGATAATGCAAGATGACTGGCAGCACAGTGTGTGTTTGTCTTTCATTGTGATTAAACCATGCTGTTACCGCAAAATACAATTTGCTCTTAACGACGTTCCTATATAGTGTAACGACCCGAGGTTTAAAAGCGCGGATATCAACTCTGCTGCTGGAGCATGCTTTTGGGGCACAGTCGATAGCGCGCTGGACTCCGGGTTAGAACGTCGAGGGTTCAAGGCCTGCTCCCTGCCCGTTTCATTACAATAGATTCAATCGCTTACCTGCTCCATAGCAAACTGCTCTATCCACACTGATTGGTTAATTAATTTAATGGCTAGAACAGTGGAACTGATTGTAGTACATTTCTTTAAAACATTTGATACATATTTGTGTGGAAATTAGTCCCAGATACAGAACTCAGGGACAACACCTTCATTTAAATCAGGTTCTCAACACTGGGTGTCTATCATTTGAACTACTCTGACATGACAGACACTCTATTCAAGTGCAATATCTGACTTCCTGTAAGATGATGCAGTAAAGATGGAAGTCTGAAAAGCTCAAAGAATCTCTGTCTGATGCATGATACTCAATTGAACCAATTGTTGTCAGAGAGAAAAACATAAATGCTTCTATACACTATTTTTAATGGTGGGGATGTTGACTGGAAAATAAGACTTCTTGGCTCTTCACACACGTCTCATTTACATTTCTTCCTATGAGCACAATTCCCTGGCTCAGTGTGGAGGGTCAAAATGATTATGCAGGAAACAGAGAACATTTCTCATTTCTTTAAAAGAACAATTACAAACCCTGATACTTGTCAGTGACCATTATCATAATTGGTCTACTTGAGTAGAGTAAAACATGTACATTTTCCTGACGCTTCTTGTCTATTTCTCTTGCTATACATTTTCTTCTTCTTCTTCGGATCCTTTTACAGTCAGTGAAAGCTATGTTTACAGTATTACAAAAAAATATATATTTTTACGAAGAATATGTAAGAATTAAAGGCTATGACTCACCATTTAAAATATACAGTTATAAACAAAATAGACTACATCTGAGACAGCACAAGCTCAAAGCAGTGTGATTTGAATGCCGTCCTTGTGGGAAAGATGGATAGAGAGCAGTCTTACTGTAGGTGGTAAGCAGTATCAAATCAAATCCAATTTTATTGGTCACATACACGTGATTAGCAGATGTTATTGCGGGTGTAGCGAAATGCTTGTGTTTCTAGCTCTGACAGTGCAGTAATATCTAACAAGTAATATCTAATAAATTACACAACATATACCCAATACACACAAATCTAAGTAGGAATGAATTAAGACTATATACATATATGGACAAGCGATGTCAGAGCGGAAGGAATAAGATACAGTAGAATAGTATAGAAAACAATATATACATATGAGATGAGTAATTCCAGATATGTAAACATTATTAAGTGGCTAAGATATCGTATAATAGTATTGAATACAGTAAATACATATGAGATGAGTAATGCAAGATATGTATTTAACAACTTGAAAGGTGCCCAGAGTAAATAGCCTGCTCCTCGGTCCCAGTTGCTAATATATGCATTAGTATTAGTATTATTAGTATTGGATAGAAAACACTCTGAACTTTCTAAAATTGTTTGAATGATGTCTGTGAGTATTACAGAACTCATATGGCAGGCAAAAACCTGAGAAGAAATCCAAACAGGAAGTGGGAAATCTGAGGTTGGTCGATTTTCAACCCAGCCCCTATTGACACAGTGGGATATAGATAAAGTTGCACTTCCTAGGGCTTCCACTAGATGTCAACCGTCTTTAGAAACTTGAATGAGGCTTCTACTGTGTTGTGGAGCCGGATGGGAGCTGTTCGAGTCAGTGGTCTGGCAGAGAGCCAGGTCCTGGTCACACGCATTTCACATGATACCGACCTGCGTTACATGGCTTCTCTACAGACAAGAATTCTCCGGTTGGAACTTTATTGAAGATTTATGATAACAACATTCTAAAGATTGATTCTATGCTTAGTTTGACAAGTTTCTTCGACCTGTAATATAACCTTTTTAAGTTTTCGTCCGACGTTCGGATGGACCTTCACGAGCGTTTGGATTTGTGTACTAAAGGTGCTAACAAAAGTAGCTACATTTATAATGGACATTATCGAACAAAACACGCATTTATTGTGGAACTAGGATTCCTGGGAGTGCATTCTGATGAAGATCGTCAAAGGTAAGGGAATATTTATAATGTGATTTCTGATTTCTGTTGACTACAACATGGTGGATAATTGTATTTATTTTCTGAGCGCCGTCTCAGATTATTGCATGGTTTGCTTTTTCCGTAAAGTTTTTTTGAAATCTGACATAGTGGTTGCATTAAGGAGAGGTATATCTATATTTCCATGTCTAACAATTTTATTTATCAACATTTATAATGAGTATTTCTGTAAAATGATGTGGCTCTCTGCAGATTTTTTTATGTAAATATGAACTTTACCAAACAAAACATACATGTATTGTGTAACATGAAGTCCTATGAGTGTCATCTGATGAAGGTCATCTGATGAAGATCATCAAAGGTTAGTGATTCATTTTATCTCTATTTGTGCTTTTTGTGACTCTTCTCTTTGGCTGGAAAAATGACTACATTTTTCTGTGAGTTGGTGGTGACCTAACATAATCGTTTGTGGTGCTTTCGCTGTAAATGCCTATTTGAAATCGGACACTGTGGTGGGATTAACAACAAGATTACCTTTAAAACGGTATAAAATTCATGTATGTTTGAGGAATTTTAATTATGAGATTTCTGTTGTTTTGAATTTGGCGCCCTGCACTTTCACTGGCTGTTGTCATATCGATCCCGTTAACGGGATTGCAGCCCTAAGAAGTTGTTTAAGTGACTAGTGTTCCATTCCTTAAAGTGGCCAGTGATTTCTTGTCTATGCCAATAGGCCGCAGCCTATAAATGTGCTAGTGATGGCTGTTTAACAGACTGATGGCCTTGAGATAGAAGCTGTTTTTCAGTCTCTCGGTCCCCGCTTTGATGCATCTGTACTGACCTCGCCTTCTGGATGATAGCGGAGTGAACAGGCAGCGGCACAGGTGATTGATGTCCTTGATGATCTTTTTGACTTTCCTGTGACATCGGGTGCTGTAGGTGTCCTGGAGTGCGGGTGATGCGTTGTGCAGACCGCACCACCCTCTGGAGAGCCTTGCGGTTGCGGGCGGTGCAGTTGCCATACCAGGTGGTGATACAGCCCTACAGGATGCTTTCAATTGTGCATCTGTAAAAGTATGTGACAAGCCAAGTTTCTTCAGCCTGCTGAGGTTGAAGATACTCTGTTGCGCCTTCTTCCCTACACTGTCTGTGTGGGTGGTAGGTATCAGTTTGTTAGTGATGTGTACGCCAAGGTACTAGAAGCTTTCCACCTTCTCCACTGTGGTCCCTTCGATGTAGATAAGGGGGTACACCCTCTGCTGTTTCCTGAAGTCCCCAATCATCTCCTTTGTTTTGTTGACGTTGATTGAGAGGTTGTTTCCCAGGCACAACACTCCCAGAGCCCTCACCTCCTCTAGGCTGTCACGTCATTGCTGGTAATCAAGCCTACTACTGTTGTGTCGTCTACAAACTTGATGATTGAGTTGGAGTCGTGCTGGGATACTGGGATAGGGAGAGATTGAATATGCCTGTCAACACACCAGCCAGCTGGTCTGCGCATGCTCTGAGGACGCAGCTAGGGATGCCGTCTGGTCCGGCAGCCTTGCAAGGGTTAACACATTTAAATGTTTCACTCACTTCAGCCATGGAGAAGGAGAGCCGGTGGCAATGTGTTATCCTCAAAGCGTGCAAAGAATGTGTCCTAGCCTGTCCAGAAGCAAGACGTCGGTCTCGGCAACGTGGCTGGTTTTCCTTTTGTAGTCTGTGATTGTCTGTAGTCCCTGCCACATACGTCCCTGCCACATACGTCTTGTGTCTGAGCCGTTGAATTGCGACTCCACTTTATCTCTATACTGACGTTTAGCTTGTTTGATTGCCTTGCAGAGTGAATAACTACACTGTTTATATTCTGCCATATTCCCAGTCATCTTGCCATGGTTAAATGTAATGGTTCGTGCTTTCAGTTTTGCGCGAATGCTACCATCTATCCACGGTTTCTGGTTAGGGTAGGTTTTAATAGTCACAGTGGGTACTGTGCCAATAGGAAGGGAGGAGCAAGATGGAGTCGTGGTCAGATTTGCCAAAAGGAGGGTGGGGGACTTGAGCTCCTGTATGTTCCTAGAATTACACCATGAGTCATTATTCATGAAATACACCCCTCCGCCCTTCTGCTTCCCGGAGAGATATTTATTCCTGTCTGCACGATGTACTGAGAATCCTGCTGGCTTTATTGACCATGTTTCTGTGAAAAAAAGTATGTTACAGGCCCTGATGTCTCTCTGGAAAGAAATCCTTGCTCTAAGCTCATCAACTTTGTTATCCAAAGACGGAACATTAGCGAGTAATATACTCGGAAGCGGTGGGTGGTGTGCTAAGTCAAACCAGCAGGCGAGTGAACAAAGGATCTGCTCCAGGCAAGTCGTATTCCTGGTCGTAATGCTGGTAGTTCTGGCGAGTTACCTCCGCTCTAATATCCAATAGTTCTTCCCGGCTATATGTAATGACTCAAAACATTTCCTGAGCTAAAAAGGAAAAGAAATGTACATAAAAAAAAAAATACTGCAAAGTTTCCTAAGAGCTAGTCGCGATGCTATCATCTCCATCGGCGCCATCATACCGGCTAGTGTGTAGTGAGGTTATGACAGTGTTTTGTCTCAGTTGGAGGGCTCTAAAGTGTGACCATGCGGCTAAACATTTTGGTGTGCAACCAATACTTTTATTTTAGGAGCACCATGAGGCAAAAAAATTATTCAATAAAAAAAGTAAAGGCGTAACAATATTTAGTCGCAACACTCTTCTCTTCACTGCTCAAACAAGACAGGCTGATACATTGATTACAAATCATAACGAAGGTTAATGGGAGGTTAACTCCAGTTATATGAGTAGAGCGGAGCCTCATAGGGGGGCATCCCATTGGTTTACACTGCTACCAAGACAGCATCGCCTGAGAAAATGTATTATGCCCGCACCTTCAGCCAAAGATGATTTCAGTGACTGGCTCAGCTAACGTTAGCAAGTTAACATTAATGTAAGACAAATTTATGCTAGCTGTTGTGCCCATAATCAAAATTAAAGTCAAACACTCAAATACTGCTCAATGAAGCACAATAATCCTGAGCTAGATGTAAAATTGGGCCCACTGGCTACAGGCAATACAGCCGTTCCTCTCTCTGTTCCCTGTGAGGAAAAGAGAGTCTGATCTGTAGGAGCTCTTGACAATCTTAGGCAAAAAAGACGGATTAGGACGAGCGCAAGTCGCCATTGATGGCGAAACAGTTGGGTCGCATTGACAGAGCCCCAAATCACTGACCTGCTTACAAATAACAATGCAATTTTAATAGACAACATTTTAAGAGGAATCTGATCCAAGTGCTCGAATGGCAGCTCACAGAGCACATTGAGCACCAATGTCAAATCTCACGGTGGAACTATAGTTTGGGTTGCTGGTCTCAGTCGCAGTGTTCCCAAAAGGAAACGTTTGAGGGGAGGATGGCTGAACAAAGACACTCGATCAAAACCCTCATGACAAGCTGAAATCGCTGAGGCGTACACCTTGATAGTGAGAACGAGTTCCTGTTTGAGAATCGTTTCCAACTGGCAGCATGCTGGGTCAACATTCTCTTCCACGCGCCATTGCATAAACATTTTCCATTTGCTGGCATAAGTTCTGGATGTGGAACCAGCCCGCAGCCCTGTATCATGCTAATCACAGTGGCAGATAGCCCACAGTGCGCTAGCCTGTCCCTTTCGTTCTTAGGGGCTCCCGAGTGGTGCAGCAGTCTAAGGCACTGCATCTCAGTGCTAGAGGTGTCACTACAAACCCTGGTTCAATTCCAGGCTGTATCACAACCGGCCGTGATTGGGAGTCCCATAGGGCGGCGCACAATTGGCCCAAAATTGGTAGGCCGTCATTTTAAATAAGAATTTGTTCTTAATTGACTTGCCAGTACAGGCCACAATCCTATTGGTCTTCACCCCTGAGACAGTATATCCCGGCAGTGTGGAACCTGGCTAAAATCTACATCTGGATCATCCCTGCCACCATAGAGCCCCGGGGGATTGGGAGCTATCATAATGATTGACAGCTCTTCTGATCTCACCAGTGCCATCAGCAGTAATATGCAGGACAACAGAGGGAAGGCATACAGTATTTAGCCTCAAATAAATAATGAAACATGTTCAATTTGGTTAAATAATGCCAGAAGTAAACTCTAATGCAATAATGTAAAAAAAGCTAACGTTTGAGTTCCTTGCTCAGAACATGAGAACATATGAAAGTTGGTGGTTCCTTTTAACATGAGACTTCAATAATCCAAGGTAAGAGGTTTTAGGTTGTAGTTAATATAGTATTTATAGGACTATTTCTCTCTATACCATTTGTATTTCATATACCTTTGACTATTGGATGTTATTATAGGCACTATAGTATTGCCAGTGTAACAGTATAGCTTCCGTCCCTCTCCTCGCCCCTACCTGGGCTCGAACCAGGAACACATCGACAACAGCCACACTCGAAGCAGCGTTACCCATCGCTCCACAAAACCCTCTGCAAGGCGAATAACTACTCCAAGTCTCAGAGCGAGTGACATTTGAATAGCTATTAGCGCACACCCAGCTAACTAGCTAGCCATTTCACATCGGTTACACCAGTCATTAGGCTGATAAGCTTGAAGTCATAAACAGCGTTGTGCTTGCGAAGAGCTGCTGGCAAAACGCACGAAAGTGCTGTTTGAATGAATGCTTACGAGCCTGCTGCTGCCTACCATCACTCAGTCAGACTGCTCTATCAAATCATAGACTTAATTATAACATAACACACAGAAATACGAGCCTTTGGTCATCAATATGGTCGAATCTGGAAACTATAATTTCGAAAACAAAACGTTTATTATTTCAGTGAAATACGGAACCGTTCGGTATTTTATCTAACGGGTGGCATCCCTAAGTCTAAATATGCTTGTTACATTGCACAACCTTCAAGGTTATGTCATATTTACTTAAAATCTGGCAAATAAGTTCGCAATGAGCCAGGCTGCCCAAACTGTTGCATATACCCTGACTCTGCGTGCAATGAACGCAAGAAAAATGACACAATTTCACCTGGTTAATATTGCCTGCTAACCTGGATTTCTTTTAGCTAAATATGCAGGTTTAAAAATATATACTTCTGTGTATTGATTTTAAGAAAGGCATTGGTGTTTATGGTTAGGTACAGTCGTCCAACGATTGTGCTTTTTTAGCAAATGCGCTTTTGTTAAATCATCCCCCAGCGCCGCATCGATTATATGCAACGCAGGACACGCTAGATAAACTAATAATACCATCAACCATGTGTAGTTATAACTAGTGATTATGATTGATTGATTATTTTTTGTAAGATAAGTTTAATGCTAGCTAGCAACTTACCTTGGCTTCTACTGCATTCGCGTAACAGGCAGGCTCCTCATAGAGTGCAGTGAGAGCCAGTTGGCTAGAGCGTTGGACTAGTTAACTGTAAGGTTGCAAGATTAGATCCCCCGAGCTGACAAGGTGGAAATCTGTCGTTCTTCCCCTGAACAAGGCAGTTAACCCACCGTTCCTAGGCCGTCATTGAAAATAAGAATGTGTTCTTAACTGACTTGCCTAGTTAAATAAAGTTTTTTTTTTTAATCGGCGCCCAAAAATACAGATTTCCGATTGTTCTGAAAACTTGAAATCGGCCCTAATTAATCGGCCATTCCGATTAATCGGTCGACCTCTAGTATGCAGTATGTTGTCTCATGTGGGGGTTATGTGAGGTAGAATGGACATTATGTTGTCGCAGGTGGTGGATAGCATCATGGCCTCTGCAGCATCATGGATGCTGTGTGGTCTCAACTCTGACTCAGTCTTCCCCGCTGCCTCCTAAGAGATGGTGACCTCTTTTAAACTCTCTCTCAGGCCAGGAATCTGCGCTACAGTATTTGCTGTGAGGGCTTGCCCAAAGCTGAGCAGTGCACCACCATGTTGAAGTCACACAAAGCTTCTGAACCCACTTTTAGAGAAAGGTCAAAATATCTCAAAGCTTAAGTCAGAGAGAAAAAACAACAAGAGCTACTGCAGAGAGAGACATTCCAATTCCCTGACCCAGATTTAAACAAAATTGAGTTTGTTGGCTGGCTTTCTTCTTGAGTTTAAAGCTTCACTTACAGTACTTCAATGCCTTCCCTGTTTCTGCTCAGATGCCTAGAGAACACCCATCTCTTAAACAAACAAAAATGGCCTTTCATCTTGGGCAAACCATGAACTGAACACAGCACATTAATCTCTTTCATAATGCAGAAAGACCACTGTTCAAATGGCCCCTGCATTATCCTGAAAGCTAGTGCCCCAAAATAGATGAAAGGCATTGGAGACAGGCGGTCAGAGACAAGTGAGCAGAGGACTGTGCCATTTTAAGTCATAGGGTCAGGGTCAAATTAGATGTGACAGACTGTGAGTCTCCTTAGGAGATGTTTAGAATTCATAAAGTAAATAATATTTGGTTGAGCTGCTACCGGGCGTCTGACAGAGCTTGGCCCCATGTGCCATGTTGCTGTTTTTCTGTTGAGGCAGAGGCACAAAGGCTTTGCTGACTCCTACATTATTTTCCCCAGGCTATGCCTCCCTACTGTTTTGTATTCTATTAAAGTTTCTGCTATTTCTCCTGCAAACAGCTGAGACTAGTGCAGTCAGCTAGAGACAGAGACACAGAGAGAGAGAGAGAGAGAGAGAGAGAGAGAGAGAGAGAGAGAGAGAGAAAGTTTGAGAGAGAGTGATAGTGAAAGAATGTGAGAGAGAGATAGTGAAAGATTGGGAGAGAGATAGCGAAAGATTATAAGAGAGAGATAGCGAAAGATTGGCAGAGAGACAGATAGTGAAAGATTGAGAGAGAGATCGTAAAAGATTGGTAGAGAGAGATAGTGAAAGATTGGGAGAGAGAGATCGTAAAAGATTGGGAGAGAGAGAGATAGTGAAAGATTGGGAGTGTGAGATAGTGAAAGATTGGGGGAGCGAGATAGTGAAAGATTGAGAGAGAGAGAGAGAGAGTGTGAAAGATTGGGGGAGCGAGATAGTGAAAGAATGAGAGAGAGAGAGAGAGAGAGAGGAGGGAAAGATTGAGAGAGAGAGAGAGAGAGAGGGAAAGATTGGGGGAGCGAGATAGTGAAAGAATGAGAGAGAGAGAGAGAGAGGGAAAGATTGGGGGAGCGAGATAGTGAAAATGAATGAGAGAGAGAGAGAGAGAGTGAAAGAGAGAGAGAGAGAGAGAGGGAAAGAGAGAGAGAGAGAGAGAGAGAGGGAAAGATTGGGGGAGTAAGAGAAAAAAAACATATCCCGGCCATTATAAGGCTCCTGGGCTCCTCTCTTACTATTGTTTAGAATGGATGTGTGTACATTTCTCCCCTAATGTCAGGTTTTCACATACTACGCTACTGTAGCAGAGAAGGCACTGGAGGATACAAATGCAAGTGAATTATTCTGTTTGGGATACAAAAGTTGTATAACAAAAGGGTTTAAATGCTAACACCTTGTAAATATTTACATACCTAGGATAATACTGAAATAAGTCACATTACATGTCGATGTTAGAGGTATGCACATTGTTACGACCTGGCTCATAGTTCCTAACAACAAAGGGAGACCACGCATGACTTACATCTAAAAACGAATACATTTATTATACTAAATAATAATAAATACAAAAATGTAACAAGCTGTGGATGTCTGTAGGATCAGTAGCGTATGCAGTGTGTGGATGAGTGGAGAGGGTGTTGTATGGTGAAACAGACAAAAAAACTAGAGTCAGGGAAGAGGAAGAGAGAGAGTGTTGGCTGATGTGGCCATCCTTTATAGCCTGCAGGCCAAGCGTACATTTGAAGGTCTGTGACTGTGCTGGTTTTCCTTTTTCTCTGCACCTGCCTGCATCATGTTTAGCGATTTCTGTATTTTCCCCAGCAGCAGTAGGGGCAGTCGCTACACCAACCAGGCAGGCAGCAGAGAAAGGAGAAATGTCCATTGCTGAAATACTGATTTCTGCAGTCAGAGCCTGTACTGTAGAGTAGAACTGTCCAAGGTTTTGAAATATTATCAGCTTAGAACAGAGAGCAGTGGAAAGCAGGAGAAAGATCTGAGAATGGACCTGAAGCACTCAAGGCTGCTGCATTGGGAGAAGTGTTAGGAGCTGTTTCAGCCCAGTGCTGAAATACTAGCTGCTCAAAGAAAGATGAGTACACACCAGTCTGAAATCCTGAGGTTTGTGATGGTGGGATGTAGGATCCAATGCAGATCGCAGACCAAACCAGACTGATGTGTTGAGTAACATACTCTAATGTGCTCCCTGGAAAATAATGGGAATGTAGACTAGGTGTGCACATTATGGAGGACTCTAACATATCAGGTGGAAAACAAGCTGTTGTTATAGCAACACTATGGACTCTTGTGATTTCATATTTGACACTGAATTATATTCAAATATACATTTTTGCTGTTGATTCTCTAACTCAATGTCCTTTGTTTGTCACTCTGAAAACCGCATGATAACTGCTCCTCATTTGTTTTTGTGCTTTATGATTGAGAACATTTTTTTTTAATTAACAATTTCATGATTATGATCTTGTCTCATGCCTGCGACTCTCCAACTGGCTCGAGAGTGGCGAAGGTCGAGTCATGCATCCTCCAAAACATGACCCGCCAAACCTCACTTCTTAACACCCGCTCGCTTAACCCAGAAGACAGCTGCACGAATGTTTAGGAGGAAACACCGTTCAACTGATGACTGAAATCAGCCTGCAGGTGCCCGGCCCGCCACAAGGAGTCGCTAGAGCGCGATGAGCCAAGTAAAGCCCCCCCCAGCCCAACCCACCCCTAACCCGGACGAGGCTGGGCGAATTATGGGCAGCCCTAATGGACTCCCGGCCACGGCCGGTTGTAACACAGCCTGGGATCAAACCCCAGGTTGCAGTGACACCGCCTTAGACCGCTGCACCACTCGGGAGGCACATTTGACATTTTAGTCATTTAGCAGACGCTCTTATCCAGAGCAACTTACAGTAGTGAGTAACTCCAAAATGCATCAAGAGTGCAAATTACTCAGCCTAAAAGTACAGAAATCAATGTGTCATTCTTATAAATACCAGGACTCATTCCTTAGTTAAAAAAGCTCCCCTTCTCCCTCCTCTAACCTGCATGCTCCTGATACTGTATTTCCTTTGAAAAATGTCATTAGCAAGATTAAAAATGAAGCCATAACACATTCTATATTCATAATTAAGGCATTTCAATTCGGAAAATGCAACCGCAGGGGTTGGAACTGGCTCAGGGAAGCGGTTCAGTGGACAGGGCCGCGTTTCCCAGAGCCCTCGTAGTGTTAAGATCATCATAAGAACCTTCTTACCATGCATCTTTAGTAGCCGAGGTGTTTCCCAAAGACTTCGTTAGTAAGATAGCTCTTAAAAACCTTTGAACCTCTATGAGTGATCCAGACCACTCATACAGCAGCCAAAGTGCAACGTTAGATACTTTGTTGCCCTTTTTCACAGAAGATCTCTGCTAAATGTTTAGACTATCTGTCTAACTGTGTCTGCTGATAACTTCATAAAAAAGTTGACTACAAATACAAAATTGCCAACGTATTTGCAATTGTTACAAACAAGTTCAAGGATAAAATGATGCTTCAAATGAAACCTGAGATGACCACATTAGAAGATACATAGGCTACATTGGCTTAAAGTTGAAGTCAGAAGTGTACATACACTTAGATTGGAGTCATTAACACTCCACAAATTTCTTGTTAACAAACTATAGTTTTGGCAAGTCAGTTAGGACATCTACTTTGCGCATGACACAAGTCATTTTTCCAACAATTGTTTACAGACAGATTATTTCACTTATAATTCACTGTATCACAATAGTACGCAAGTATAAACACCATGGGACCACACAGCCGTCATACCGCTCAGGAAGGAGACGTACTTTGGTGCGAAAAGTGCAAGTCAATCCCAGAACAACAGCAAAGGACCTTGTGAAGATGCTGAAGGAAACAGATACAAAAGTATCTATATCCACAGTAAAACGAGTCCTACATCGACATAACCTGAAAGGCCGCTCAGCAAGGAAAAAACCACTGCTCCAAAACCGGCATAAAAAAGCCAAACTACGGTTTGTAACTGCACATGGGGACAAAGATCGTACTTTTTGGAGAGATGTCCTCTGGTCTGATGAAACAAAAATTGAACTGTTTGGCCATAATGACCATTGTTATGTTTGGAGGAAAAAGGGGGAGGCTTGAAAGCCGAAGAACACCATCCCAACCATGAAGCACGGGGGTGGCAGCATCATGTTGTGGGGGTGCTTTGCTGCAGGAGGGACTGGTGCACTTCACAAAATAGATGGCATCTTGAGGAATGAAAATTATGTGGATATATTGAAGCAACATCTCAAGACATCAGACCAAGTTAAAGCTTGGTTGCAAACGGATCTTCCAAATTGTCAATGAAATTGCTTAAGGTCAACAAAGTCAAGGTATTGGAGTGGCCATCACAAGCCCTGACCTCAATCCTATAGAAAATTTGTGGGCAGAACTGAAAAAGCCTACAAACCTGACTCAGTTACACCAGCTCTGTCAGGAGGAATGGGCCAAAATTCACCCAACTTATTGTGGGAAGCTTGTGGAAGGCTACCCGAAACGTTTGACCCAAACAATTTAAAGGCAATGCTACCAAATACTAATTGAGTGTATGTAAACTTCTGACCCACTGGGAATGTGATGAAAAAAATAAAAGCTGAAATAAATCATTCTCTCTACTATTATTCTGACATTTCACATTCTTAAAATAAATTGGTGATCCTAACTGACCTAAGACAGGGAATTTTTATCAGGATTAAATGTCAGGAATTGTGAAAAACTGAGTTTAAATGTATTTGCCTAAGGTGTATGTAAACATCCAACTTCAACTGTTTATCATTAATCATATTGAAATCAGGCTACTATTTGTAATTTCTGGCTCAATGTGTTTCATGATGTGTGACAACATGTGACAACAATGATGTGCCCAATCTGTGATTCAGTGCATTATTATTGAGTAAACATAAAATGCCGCCTCAATAGCCTATATACAGCCATAGGTGGTAATATCTCTCTAGGAGCTGATCCATTGTCAGTACTGTTGAATAATTATATTATAAGGTAAGATTTGGATAGAGAAAGCTGATCTGAGAGCAGCGCTGCTTTTCTTTAGACCCCATTAGTATCAACACATGGTCTAATGACACGGTTTCTCTATACGTGCTTGTTTGGAAAACACTCTTAAAAAGTTGCCTTGTATATAATGATGCATCTTGTAAGAATCATCATAATGTGAGAGCGCATTCGGAAAGTATTGAGACGCCTTGACTTCTTTCACATTTTGTTACGTTAAATCCTTATTCTAAAATGTATACAATACATTTCTTTACTCATCAATCAACACACAATACCCCATAATGAGAGACCTGAAAATAGCTGTGCAGCGATGCTCCCCATCCAACCTGGATCTGCAGAGAAGAATGGGAGAACCTCCCCAAATACTGTACATATGTGCCAAGCTTGTAGCGTCATACCCAAGAAGACTCGAGGTTGTAATCGCTGCCAAAGGTTCTTCAACACAGGACTGCGGAAAGGGTCTGAATACTTATGTAAATATGATATTTAAGTTTTTTTTGCACAAATGTATAAAAACCTGTTTTGCTTTGTCATTATGGGGTATTGTGTGTAGATTGATGAGGGGAAACAACAATTTTATTAATTTTAGAATAAGGCTGTGTCATAACAAATTGTGGAAAAATTCAAGGGGTCTGAAATTCCAGAATGCACTGTACATCGCAATTGAGAAACGAGGCCCAAAACCATAACTGGAAAAGAATGTCATTTTTGAGGAACAGCAACAGAACCAAGAACTAAAGTGATCTCTACTGTTCTGGAACATAATTGTTATTTTAAAAGCATGGGAACCAGTTTACTTCTTTGGGACTGGGGGGCAGTATAGAGTAGCTTGGATAATAAGGTGCCCAGAGTAAACTGCCTGCTACTCAGGCCCAAAAGCTAAAATATGCAAATAATTAGTAGATTTGGATAGAAAACACTCTGATGTTTCTAAAACGGTTTGAATGATGTCTGTGAGTCTAACAGAACTTATATGGCAGGCAAAACCGTGAGAAAAAATCCAACCAGGAAGTGGGAAATCTGAGGTTTGTAGTTTTTCAAGTCATTGCCTATCGAATATACAGTGTCTATGGGGTCATATTGCACTTCCTAAGGCTTACACTAGATGTCAACAGTCTTTAGAACCTTGTTTGAGGCTTCTACTCTGAAGGGAGAGAGAATGAGAGCTGTTTCAACCAGAGGTCTGGCAGAGTGCCATGAGCTCAGTCTCGCTCACGCCCGTGAGAGTTAGCTGCGTTCCATTGCATTTCTAAAGACAAAGGAATTCTCTGGTTGAAACATTATTGAATATTTATGATAAAAACATCCTAAAGATTGATTATATACATCGATTGACATGTTTCTACGAACTGTAATGTAACTTTTCGTCTGAACTTTTACCTGGGCTTGCCCGCGCCTCGTGAGTTTGGATTTGTGAACTAAAAAGAAGGTATTTGGACATAAATTATGGACTTTATCGAACAAAACAAACAGTTATTATGGAACTGGGATTTCTGAACATAAAACACCAATTTCAAATGAGGTTTTTGGACATAAAGATTAACTTTATCAAACAAAACACACATTTATTGTGTAACATGGAGTCCTGGGAGTGCCATCTAATGAAGATCATCAAAGGTTAGTGATTAATTTAATCGCTATTTCTGACTTTTGTGAGGGCTCTCCTTGGCTGGAAAATGGCTTTATGGTTTTCTGTGACTTGGTGCTGACCTAACATAATCGTTTGGTGTGCTTTCGCCATAAAGCCTATTTGAAATCGGGCACTGTGGCTGGATTTAAAAGAAATCTGTCTTTAAAATGGTGTAAAATACTTGTATGTTGAGGAATTTTAATTATGGGATTTCTGTTGTTTTGAATTTGGTGCCATGCAATTTCACTGGCTGTTGGCGAGGTGGAACGCTACCGTCCCACATATCCCAGAGAGGTTTAGTACATTTTTTTAACGTTTCTGACATTTTCCCAGTCCCACAGTAAAACGGCAACAAAGCACCTATGGAAAGCCCTCACTCTGTCATGTAGAAACTTCTTCCAGTGTCTGTCTGCCAGCTGAAAATCTTTGCCAGTGTTTGTAGGTGTTTAGGCTAGCTGCCCTCCGAAGCATAGCCTACTGTACTGACATTACACACCAGGCCTTTACTAGCGTGATTCAGAAGATAGGGAGAGAGATTTTTGCTAATTAGAGAATAATGGATTTATTAACTACAAAAAGATAAGTGTTTTTAAGTCTGTTGTTGCTCTGCACACACAAGCTTGTTGGCTAGCTCTGGTCCAGCGTAAAGCCAACTGTGGCATTTTCAAAGGCATTCAAAGTTCCTGTATAGAAGCTGCTCTTCTGCAGGTATAATTATGTGGGCCTAATTCAAATAATGCATGTCATAACATGATGTACAGCACATTGCCATCCATAGCTTATGCCTGCCTATACAATAACCCCACTGTCACCATGGGGCACTCTGTTCACAATGTTGACATCAGCATCTGCCCGGGTACAGTTGAAACCGGGATTCATCCGTGAATGTTTTATTTATTTTATTTAACCTTTATTTAACTAGGCAAGTCGGTTAAGAACAAATTCTTATTTACAATGATAGCCTATCCCGGCCAAACCCTAACTCGGACGACGCTGGGCCAATTGTGAGCCGCCCTATGGGACTTCCAATCACGGCCGATTGTGATACAGCCTGGAATCGAACCAGGGTCTGTAGTGACACCTCTAACACTGAGATGCAGTGCCTTAGATTGCTGCACCATTCGTGAAGAGCACACTTCTCCAGCGTGCCTGTGGCCATCAAAGGTGAGCATTTTCCAACAATCGATTATGACACCAAACTGCAGTCAGGTCAAGATCCTGGTGAGGACAACGAGCACACAGATATGCTTCCCTGAGACGGTTTCTGACAGTTTGTGCAGAAATTCTTTGGTTGTGCAAACCCACAGTGTCATCGGCCGGATGTGGAGGTCCTGGGCTGGCGTGGATTACTATTACATACATAGTATGCGGTTGTGCGGCCGGTTGGACGTACTGCCAAATTCTCTTATGGTAGAGAAAATAACATTTAATTCTCTAGCAACAGCTCTGATGGACATTCCTGCAGTCAGCATGCCAATTGCACGCTCCCTCAAAACACGAGACATCTGCACATTTTGGAGTTGTCACACCCTGATCTGTTTCACCTGTCCTTGTGCTTGTCTCCGTCCAGGTGTCACCCATCTTCCCCATTATCCCCTGGGTATTTATACCTGTGTTTTGTCTGTCTGTGCCAGTTCGTCTTGTTTTGTTAAGTCAACCAGCGTGTTACTCTGTGCTCCTGCTTTTTCCACTTCTCTGTGTTTTGCTAGTCCTCCTGGTTTTTGACCCTTGCCTCCCTTGACTCTGAACCTGCCTGCCCTGACCTCAAGCCTGCCTGCCACTCTGTACCTCCTGGACTCTGACCTTGTTATGATCTTTTGCCTGTCCATGACCATTCTCTTGCCTGCCCCTTGGATACAAATAAATATCAGAGACTCGAACCATCTGCGTCCCGTGTCTGCATCTGGTCTTGTTCTGTGCCCTTATAAGTGTGGCCTTTTATTGTCCCCAGCACAAGGTGCACCCGGGTAATGATTAGGCTGTTTGATCAGCTTCTTGATATGACATTCCTGTCAGGTGGATGGATTATCTTGGCAAAGGAGAAATGCTCACTAACGGATGTAAACAAATTTGTGCATGACATTTGAGAGAAATAAGCTTTTTGTGTGTATGGAACATTTCTGGGATCTTTTATTTCAGCTCATGAAAGATGGGAACAAGACTCCATATATTTCGATTCCAACCCCTATGCAACAGTATGTTTTGGCACAATATCGTAGCCTACTATCATGCTATTCCATGTGGTCAGCAGCACGGCACAATCACAATATTTTCCTTCCATTCCACTACATGCTTGAATGGGCCTGGACACATGGTGACCATTTAGGGCCTCTGGCGGAGTGGGCAGGCTTGGTTTTGTTCAGGGGGAGAGCAGGGGCACTCAGGGAGAACAGATGCCCCAGCTGTAGAGTCACCATCTGCTGTGAATGCACAATGCTCTATGAGTCAGCGCTTTTCACCAATGAGGTCATCCCACAGTCCATGCACACAGAGAGAGCCTTACAAAAACACAAACAACAAGACCAGGCTCACCTTTTACAAATGAAAAGCCCACCCACCCATACAGTACAATACACCACCTCGTTTTTACCTTCATCTCATACTCTGACTGAGAACTCTGACTGAGCGTGCAATTTTTAAAACACACTGTACAGTACCTCCATAAAGCTTCAGTTGATCTAAAGCTAGACCTGTATCATCTATCTCTAGAGTAGATATAGTTGGGCATTCAAAAAGGATTTGTTTACCGTCACAGAATCGTCCAAGGACACAGAGCTCTAAATTGGACCGACCCAATGTTCTCCATGTTTCGTGTCAGGTTGGGCCCCCCTGAGAGAGACACACAGGTCCTATAGAGAATAAGGACTTGACTTGGAGAAGTTGAGAGCCAGTTGAAATCTTGAAGTTTCAAGGAAGAGCTAACAAGAGTGGGAGAGAGGGACCACACAGACAGACGGAAGGCAGAGCCAGTGATGGGGAAGAAGAGATAAACAGCGTTTAGCCACAGCAGGCTGCCTGTGCTCATTGATTTGTACAGCGAGGCCCGGGCTGGAAGTGAAGATGGAGTAGAGAGATCAATGAGATGGAGAGGACAGGAGCGCCTGGTTTGTGCCGCTCTCTCTTTCTCTTTCTGTTTCTCTCTGTCTGTCTCTCTAGCTCTCTCACACTGTGTTAATGAGCCTGTGCCTGACTGCTGAACGCAGCCATTTAGCACTGTGCAATTAATCAGACTTTTCCCTGCAGAGAGGAAGCCAATGAGACTTCCAGCAGGGGAGCACTGTGATTTTACTCCCATACATGCAATTTCCACCTCAAACCCTACCTTCCCCTACTGTCAGGGTTAACATGGGGACCAGAGAAAAGCTGTAATTTTGCCTGTACTATTGTAGTCTTTGGTTAAGATGATTTCTTAAGATTATTCCAAAGCAAGGCAACAAAAAGTTTACTACAAAGACCTATATCCTACAAGAAATAGGTCAGTCAGTAAATATTACGGTATTTACACAGTATTTACACAGTATGTTAGTCACATAAAATGACAAATAAAAAGTAGACCCTCTCACAGCAGTGTGTGTCTGTTTGTGGACATTATATGAAAAATGTTTTTGATTTCTCATGTAAAAAATGTATCCGCTTTAGGGCATATTCAACAATATATTATTCAAAACACAAACACTAACCGGGTTCTAGCTCTTGAGTCAAAGGCACAAATCAATTCCATTCAAACACACTACTTTATTGATAATTTTTCTTCAAGGACTTGAGGTGCAGGGTATACAAACTAAACCCCATTTCTGTAAACAAGAACTAGTGGTGAAGGACTCAAAACACTCTTCAAGGTCTCAATAGCAAAATCAATGGGATTTAGATTCAACACAACAATGGATACGGAATTTTCTAGGCATTTCCAGCATGATGGTGAGGTGGAATCAATGAGGTTAAAAGAGGAGAATATGACTGCCGGTGTGAGAGACACTCACCAAGAGGCCAAATCACATTTGAAATGGAATGCTCCATGGACATGGAAGGCGGGGTCAGAACCTCTGGGTGTTTATTTTCCTCCACACTCAGTCTCACAATCCCAGTGAAAATGTAGGCGGGAGATTGCTATTTTATTGTACCTTGCCATAGTAACAAATCGTCCTATTATTACCCAGTGTCTCAGAGCCTAAGCAGAGCTTACAGCCATGATGGGGTTAACCTCACTGGGATCCAGGAGAGTGGATTTGCATCCTTCACTATTACCATTTTCATGCCTTTTGTTGTTATTTCAAGCTTGAGAGGGGAAGGGACTAGACTCACTAGAGTTATGTATATGTTTCTTCCTTTGATTTCTTGGTTCCTTTTGTTTGGGTGTCTCTGTTCGGGTGTGTTTGATGGCTTTGTCATCAGTGATGGAGAAATCATCCCACTGGAATTTGAGAGCCTCCCCAACTTCAAAAAGCTTCCTCTTGTTTTTGTAACAGGAAGTCCATATCAATGTTACCCAATAGTAAAGTGCCATTTAAAATGGCATTTTTAAAAGGTGGAATTTAGATGAGTGGTGATCACTGTAGAGCCTAAACACTATGTTCTGATCCACGTGGGGAACAGAACAGCGAAGGGTTGGTAAGAACAGGAGGAGCAGGAGGGCTCTCTAGCCTTTCTTGCCTCAGAGCAAACACAAGCTGTGTGTAAGGCATACACAGCACAGCATGTGGGGTAAGAATCCAAACGACAGTGGCTCAAGTGCCAATGTTGCTGTCAGCCAAAGGCCCATTGGACCGAAAATCCATTTCCTATGACACAAACACTGCAGCGACTTGATGGGGCTCTCCACTCCTGTCATCCGTTTGGCGGGTTGGAGTTATGTTTTTTCTTTACTGCTTCTTTGTCATGCTGTGGAAATGGGGCGTGTGTTACAGATGGTAGCGATCTAGCCCAGACACAGCAGGTGGAAGGGCCTCCATAAGTCAAGTAAAGCTGTTAAGGGGCGAATCAGGAGGTAGATGGAGGAAGGTTGATTGTGCCCGAGAGAGACAATAAACCCTGTAATCACCTTTCCTCCACCATAGCAGCCAACCAATTATCAGCTGGTACGGCCTGCCGCAGATACACAGACACTAAGAAACACTACCCGTGTTTATGTTTCTGACAGGCAAACCCCAATTTCAAACGAATTGGCACTTTTTTAATATGGTTTAGGAAGGGATAGAACATCTGGAACACCATGAAGAAAGGCTGTTAGCTACTACCATCTCAGTTAGGGTTGTGTGCTGTGGTGGTGAAGAGGGGGATTTTCTTTAAACTACCGCTTTGAAATAAACCTTTTAAATTATTTGAGAAAATATGTTAGAAGAGAGCAATCTTTTTTTTTCTAGTTGAACGTTGAACAAAATGGTTTGATGAGAACCAATCCTGTCAATGTGGGTGATGGATAAAGTACCCACCATGCTGGAGTTAATGCAAGCCAGCAAGGAAACCTGTTGAACGCACTATAAAAGCTGGCTCAATGTAGGCTTAAAAGCACTTTGGATGCACTCTATATAAACCAGTAAACGATCCCAATACAATAATAGCCCTCCCCATCGCTATAAATCTAAAGTGGTATAGAATATGGTCTATTCTTTGAGAAAATACCTTATGTTTTGATAAAACTCAATGGTATTGGTGTTAGGAACCTCCCATGTGTCACAGAGGATAAAGACAACAACTAAGATCTCCTATAGCCAGAGGAAGAAATGGAAAATGTTTTACACTTTAGTTGTACACTATAGTGAATGGTAAATAGTGGTTAGAGCGTTGGGCCAGTAACCGAAAGGTTGCTGGATTGAATCCCAGAGCTGACAAGATAAAAATCTGTTGTTCAGCCCCTGAACAAGGCAGTTAACCCACTGTTCCCTGGGCGCTAAAGACGTGGATGTCGATTAAGACAGCTCCCCGACCCTCTCTGTTTTAGAGGGGTTGGGTTAAATGCGGAAGACACATTTCAGTTGAAGGCATTCAGTTGTACAACTGACTAGGTATCCCCCCCTTTCCCCTAAATGATACACAGGAGAGAAATGCTGTGTAATTGTTATACTCAGCCTTTTCTCCTACCACCAGTATCTAATTACAGCAACAACATGGTACTGTAAACAGAATACCTGTTCCTGTACAGTATGTCTCTCTCTCTACAGCCAGCTTTACAGTACAGTAGCCTGGTCCAGTACAGTATGTCTCTCTCTCTACAGCCAGCTTTACAGTACAGTAGCCTGGTCCAGTACAGTATGTCTCTCTCTACAGCCAGCTTTACAGTACAGTAGCCTGGTCCAGTACAGTATGTCTCTCTCTCTACAGCCAGCTTTACAGTACAGTAGCCTGGTCCAGTACAGTATGTCTCTCTCTCTACAGCCAGCTTTACAGTACAGTAGCCTGGTCCAGTACAGTATGTCTCTCTCTACAGCCAGCTTTACAGTACAGTAGCCTGGTCCAGTACAGTATGTCTCTCTCTACAGCCAGCTTTACAGTACAGTAGCCTGGTCCAGTACAGTATGTCTCTCTCTACAGCCAGCTTTACAGTACAGTAGCCTGGTCCAGTACAGTATGTCTCTCTCTACAGCCAGCTTTACAGTACAGTAGCCTGGTCCAGTACAGTATGTCTCTCTCTACAGCCAGCTTTACAGTACAGTAGCCTGGTCCAGTACAGTATGTCTCTCTCTACAGCCAGCTTTACAGTACAGTAGCCTGGTCCAGTACAGTATGTCTCTCTCTCTACAGCCAGCTTTACAGTACAGTAGCCTGGTCCAGTACAGTATGTCTCACTCTACAGCCAGCTTTACAGTACAGTAGCCTGGTCCAGTACAGTATGTCTCTCTCTACAGCCAGCTTTACAGTACAGTAGCCTGGTCCAGTACAGTATGTCTCTCTCTACAGCCAGCTTTACAGTACAGTAGCCTGGTCCAGTACAGTATGTCTCTCTCTCTACAGCCAGCTTTACAGTACAGTAGCCTGGTCCAGTACAGTATGTCTCTCTCTCTACAGCCAGCTTTACAGTACAGTAGCCTGGTCCAGTACAGTATGTCTCTACAGCCAGCTTTACAGTACAGTAGCCTAGTCCAGTACAGTATGTCTCTCTCTCTACAGCCAGCTTTACAGTACAGTAGCCTGGTCCAGTACAGTATGTCTCTCTCTACAGCCAGCTTTACAGTACAGTAGCCTGGTCCAGTACAGTATGTCTCTCTCTACAGCCAGCTTTACAGTACAGTAGCCTGGTCCAGTACAGTATGTCTCTCTCTCTACAGCCAGCTTTACAGTACAGTAGCCTGGTCCAGTACAGTATGTCTCTCTCTACAGCCAGCTTTACAGTACAGTAGCCTAGTCCAGTACAGTATGTCTCTCTCTACAGCCAGCTTTACAGTACAGTAGCCTGGTCCAGTACAGTATGTCTCTCTCTACAGCCAGCTTTACAGTACAGTAACCTGGTCCAGTACAGTATGTCTCTCTCTACAGCCAGCTTTACAGTACAGTAGCCTGGTCCAGTACAGTATGTCTCTCTCTACAGCCAGCTTAACAGTACAGTAGCCTGGTCCAGGACCAGGAATATCCCACCCTGACAGATTGGAGTGTCATTAGTGTTCTGTCTTAAGGCTGAACTCTCCAGATGTCGACCTTCACAGAGCAGGATGGAGACCTCTGCTAGCTCCCTCCATCAGCCTGTGGCTGCTGCTGGGGTACAGTGGAGAGGGAAAGGGAGGGGGGGGGGCATGAAGGACGTGTAAAAGTCACATTGTGTTGTGGCTCCTTTATATAATCCAATTACAGTCTAAATTATATTCAGAGGATTAGAGGCGGGTAGCGTATTGACTCTGAGGGAGCTCCTACAGCACAGCAACAGTCACACAGACAGGAACGTCACCTGCCTTGGACTCATTTACTGAAGCAGCCAGGGGCCTGTTTAATGTGGAAGCCAAGGAAAAGCCTCCAGACACTAAAGCACTTTAGGCATCATTACAGGCCCAGATTTAAAGCTTTTAGATCACTCTTAAAATGAGGACTGGGGATCAGAGGATTTCCACACTGAGGGGAAATAATTATATACTTCATGGCTTAATGTGAGGTGACATGGGTGGAGGAGAGAGGAGCTATGGCTTTACCAGAGAGCCTCTTTGTACAGTATAGTACAGTATCTCATGTGTGTTGCCAATGCCATGAAGTCTGTCAGACTGTTAGCCACGCTGTTTCTTACCCCTCTCGGTGTCATAGAGGTAGACAAACTTCTCCCACTTGTAGTGGGCCAGCAGGCTGAGGACAGCTCCCCGTAGAGGAGGCCTCATCTGGATGACAAACTGCACGTCGGCATCGGCGGGGAAGCTGGGTGTGATGAAGGAGGTGTGCAGAGCCCCACAGAACGAGGTCAGCGTGTTCATGGACTTCTGGTCGTAGAAGCCGAAGATGGCGTACACTCCTCTGGAGAACTGGGAGCAGACTGGACAAACAGACAGACAAACAGACAGAACAGTCAGTTCTGGGTCGGAACATAGTCAACCTAGAAAGACAAACAGTCTGTTTGAGTAAGTTCAGGTGAGGGCCAGAACTCAGAACACAGTCAACCAAACAGGTTGGTTAGGATTAGGACACAGTCAATCAAGCCTCCAGGCAGAGCACAAGCAGACAAATGAAGTAATCTCTTCCCACATTCAGACATCCAGGTGAGGGTCAGAACACAGTCAACTACACACATAGTCCAATAAGGCCATTTCTCTCCCTGCAGTCATAGAACATAACACACAGCCTGACATTTATTTATTCATTTATTGACTGAGAACACATTCTCATTTACAGCCATGACCTGGGGAAATAGTTACAGGGGAGTAGAGTGGGGATGAATGAGCCAATAAGAAGCTGGGGATGATTAGGTGGCCATGATGCTATGTGGGTTGGAAATTTAGCCAGGACACCGGGGTTAACACCCCTACTCTTAGGATAAGTGCCATGGGATTTTTAGTGACCAGAGTCAGGACACCTGTTTAACGTCCCATCCGAAAGAAGGCCCTCTACACAGGGTATTGTCCCCAATCACTGCCCTGGGGCATGGGGATATATTTTGGGGGGACCAGAGGAAAGAGTGCCTCCTCCAACATGATCAGATCTCAAAATAATAGCTACCAAGCAGAGAGAGAGAGAGAGAATGGATGAATCAGAATATTGTAGGATGTAGATGTGATGGTGGAGTAATAGAGAATTCAAGGGAGTTCATGTGTAGAAGATGAACTATTACTTGTAAGGTTGTGAAGAAGCATTAATCTATATAAATAGGAAAATAAATGGTGACTATTTGAATAAATGACAGCCGTGTGGGATGTGGCAGTGCTCTCTGCCTCTCTGTGCCCTTCACTTCTCCTTGGACTCAATGTATCTGCTTGGTTAATCAACTAGAACTAATGGGGGAAATCAGTGCACTGGCCACTGCTCTTAATGGACAAATACCTCCTACCACCATGCAGGACGCAAGCAGGCGTTGTTGCAGCATAAGGCTGTGCTCGCTGGTCGCTGCAGTATAAATTGATTTATAAGAAGCTGCTATATAGGGCCATCTGTGGGGCTGATGAAAATGAGCTCTGGCTATAAACACTATGTACAATGCACCGTGTACTTGGTCTAACAAGGTGTAGATATTAGATTTTTTACACAACAAATAGGTGAACAAACCTCTCTTGTGAATGTACAAAAGTTTTTAAACAAGCTCCTATGTCCCTCCTTATCTCTGTCTCCTATAAATGTTTGTTTTAAGTGGAGTGGACATTTGTGAACCCTGAATAACAACTCCACTGTCCCACACCATCTGGCTGATTCCTCAAGCTCTTTGCCCTCCGGGGACTGTGCTCCTCCTCTCCCCTCTTCACCTGACTGACTTCTTTATTAGAAAATGAAAATGTTGCTGAAAGTGTTCGTTTTTTTATCACAGGGTGGTCTGCTCTTGTTTTCAGCATGCAAAATTAGAAAACGAAAGAAATAACCATTGAAAAGGAATGCAGTACTAGAGCTTATCGAATAAATAGGGGCCTAACCCTCCAATAAATCTCTTGGAAGCCTTGAAACACCACAGCATTGTTGCTGCATGAAACTAGAAAGACTGACCTTTGGAGTGGATTGGTAAAAAGAGAACAGTCTGGAGACACACCTGACTCATTTCGCGCTTCTGTGATCTTCCAGTATTATTTTCAAGTTCAATGCTGCATGTTACACAACACTGGTTTAAAGGCATCTCATCATCTTTCCTCCATCAAGCCAACCATTCACTACACATTTCTCTACCCATCTATCATGCTTCAATTCAACCACTTATCCATCCATCAATGAATCATCCCTCCCTTCATCCATCCGTTCATGGCCTTCCCCTTTGGTCTGTGCACACATCAGATGGATGTGTGTTTGTTCTGGGGCCAGGGGCAACACCAGCATAATGACTCTACTACAGCAGGTGTATGTCTGTGTGAAGGTAAAGCATTCCATCTGCTTGGAATAACTAGTGACAGATGAGGCTGAAACTACTGCACGTGGCAGGAATTGACATGAGGCTCTGTTGTGGCATTGTTTCATAGTCTAATCATATAATGTTTTTCTGCAGGCTTGAAGTACCTTTTTTAATTCAATGTGTTCTCCTCCCTCTGCCTTCGAAGAGGCTTAAGAGATAGGCATATAAGAAAATGTCAGAGTAGATTCCCATGCACTGCTAGTCCTCATATACAGTATCACAGCCTCTCTTAAAGCCAGCCCATGGCCTAAACAATAACAACCACACACTCCTTAGCTTACAAACCTGACATACCACAGACCTGATATATTGACTAATACACACATGCAACTGAGACACATTTATTTTTAAAGACAACCAATTCCAAGTCTATGGATTTTGACTCAAGACAAAGACTGTTTTCTCCACTACATACCAAGGGAGCCAGGCTCTGGTGATAAAAAAAAATGGAATCCCTTCCAAGCCCTGGTTTTCAATGCACGGAAAATATTGGATTTGTAATTTTCCACAGCAAAGGGGAGGCTTTAACTCATGCTATCAATACATACTGTAGCATGGAACAGCCACATCATAATAATGCAGTGCTAGCATGTTTGCTGCACAAAACGATAATAGCTCCTGTTTCATCAAGGTTAAATATAGCCCCAATTCTCCTTCTGCCCTAATGAGATCATACATCTGGCTCCGGGAGTGGACTAACTGCTGGTATAACAGCATCATCTGGGCTCCGGGAGTGGACTAACCTCTGGTATAACAGCATCATCTGGGCTCCGGGAGTGGACTAACCTCTGGTATAACAGCATCATCTGGGCTCCGGGAGTGGACTAACCTCTGGTATAACAGCATCATCTGGGCTCCGGGAGTGGACTAGCTGCTGGTATAACAGCATCATCTTGGATCCGGGAGTAGACTAACCTCTGGTATAACAGCATCATCTGGGCTCCGGGAGTGGACTAGCTGCTGGTATAACAGCATCATCTGGGCTCCGGGAGTGGACTAGCTGCTGGTATAACAGCATCATCTGGGCTCCGGGAGTGGACTAGCTGCTGGTATAACAGCATCATCTGGGCTCCGGGAGTAGACTAACCTCTGGTATAACAGCATCATCTGGGCTCCGGGAGTGGACTAGCTGCTGGTATAACAGCATCATCTGGGCTCCGGGAGTGGACTAACCTCTGGTATAACAGCATCATCTGGGCTCCGGGAGTGGACTAGCTGCTGGTATAACAGCATCATCTTGGATCCGGGAGTAGACTAACCTCTGGTATAACAGCATCATCTGGGCTCCGGGAGTGGACTAGCTGCTGGTATAACAGCATCATCTGGGATCCGGGAGTGGACTAACCTCTGGTATAACAGCATCATCTGGGCTCGGGAGTGGACTAGCTGCTGGTATAACAGCATCATCTGGGCTCCGGGAGTGGACTAACCTCTGGTATAACAGCATCATCTGGGCTCCGGGAGTGGACTAGCTGCTGGTATAACAGCATCATCTGGGATCCGGGAGTAGACAAACCTCTGGTATAACAGCATCATCTGGGCTCGGGAGTGGACTAGCTGCTGGTTTAACAGCATCATCTGGGCTCAGAGTGGACTAGCTGCTGGTATAACAGCATCATCTGGGCTCCGGGAGTGGACTAACCTCTGGTATAACAGCATCATCTGGGCTCCGGGAGTGGACTAGCTGCTGGTTTAACAGCATCATCTGGGCTCGGGAGTGGACTAGCTGCTTGTATAACAGCATCCCTGTGATCATGGCCTGGTCTGGCAATGGGGATGCACAACACTTTCTTTATTACAGGAGTGAATCAAAGCCCCTGGTAACAGGCCCTGTTCTACTGTTCTAGGGTAATTCACAGCTCTGTTCTATATGCTCACTAGCCTGGTTGCCATCTCTGTTCAGCTATTACATTCCACTCCTTGCCACTCCTGTCATTAGACAAAAAGACTGGCCTTTCAGCAGTATTCAAATATGACTATTCTATCATTAATAAGCTCAAGGAGATGGGAGGATTTGATCCTGATTCGATAACCCTCAATTCAACGTCTATTCCACGTTGGTTCAATGTAATTTCATTGAAATGTGCCCAGTGGGAGCTATCATCCAATCACAATTTTATACAAATTAGACTGACAGGAAAACTTTCTAACTTAATTCATACATTTGATTGGAAACATTCTAACATTGGGCATTTTTGAATACATTTGATTGTAAAAACGTGGGGAGTACAGAAAATTCCCCTTTATTGCATTTTTACCACCAGCCACTGTGAGCACAACATTGTCAACGCTGTAGCCTATTTTATATCCATCAAGCAAGAGCAAGGCAAGGTGCCTCTTTCCTCGAATATATAAAAAAAATTATTGATCAAGTGACCTATCTATATTGCTACTTCTGGGACACGAATTGGGCTAGGATATTGGTTCAAGAGCTATAAGGGACTGAACGTCATGTGTAATAAGGGTTACATGGAGAAAATAGGATAATTTCATCTGAAATGAAAATGAATGGCCCTCTCTTCAGCCAAATATATTTTACTTAAACCCTCCCTGAACGCTTGAAAGAAAACAAGTGACCCTGCCCTATACCCCAAATAATAATTCAAACAAAGTGGATAGCACAGAACACCGTTTACCCTCATTTCATGGCCAGACCAGAGCCTTAGATATGCAGTTTTAGAAACTCTTCTTCGTCCTGTCAGCATTACATGGCACAGGGCTGTGGACCAGAAGGTTGTGCAGATTCACAGACCACCACGGACAAGAGTAGGGGTGGAAAGATCTCCTTTACAGTCAAAGCATTGCATGAATCTATCATCGTATTTACAGGTCCGACAAAAAAAAAAAGCCTTTTAGAAATATTTAAGGCAATTCTACTTATTTTTTACATACTAACAGAATCTTTTTTTAATAGCACACATATTACCGGAATTACAGGCTAAGAATGGAAAGGGAGATAGGCCTGTGTTCATAGTACCATATTTGTCCAATGACAAATAAGTGTATCTTGTTTGCAATTAAACTGTCCCTGTTTTGAAAAAATTAAATCTGAGACGAATCTGAGCATGGTACTTTTAAAAGTTAGGCCTACCTTCCATCCCAGACAGAAGGCCTACCTTCCATCCCAGACAGAAGGCCAACCTTCCATCCCAGACAGTAGACCTACCTTCCATCCCAGACAGTAGGCCTACCTTCCATCCCAGACAGTAGGCCTACCTTCCATCCCAGACAGTAGGCCTACCTTCCATCCCAGACAGTAGGCCTACCTTCCATCCCAGACAGAAGGCCAACCTTCCATCCCAGACAGTAGGCCTACCTTCCATCCCAGACAGTAGGCCTACCTCCCATCCCAGACAGTAGGCCTACCTTCCATCCCAGACAGTAGGCCTACCTCCCATCCCAGACAGTAGGCCTACCTCCCATCCCAGACAGTAGGCCTACCTCCCATCCCAGACAGTAGGCCTACCTCCCATCCCAGACAGTAGGCCTACCTCCCATCCCAGACAATAGGCCTACCTCCCATCCCAGACAGTAGGCCTACCTTCCATCCCAGACAGTAGGCCTACCTTCCATCCCAGAGAGTAGGCCTACGAATGCAGAGAAATGAAAGCTTTAACTGCTGGCTACTCTTCTTCCATGGCTTAACCCAACAAGAGAAGGTCACACAGAAGTGTTTCCCTAAAAGCTGTCTGAGTTTAAACATATTCTATTGTACGGAAAAGCTTGAAAAGAATTTGATTACTTCCCAAGCAAAGTATTTTTTTTGTCTCCTGGCTAAAGAAAGTCGTAGCTCAGCCTCAATGTCAAAGAAACAAAACAATGATATCCCCATATGCATCGGAGTCTTTTCTGGGTATTTTACAGCTTGTTTCTAGCATAAAGTATCGCGGACCAAAGCACTGTCATAGATCACTTTATATAATCGGATATTTTTTATTTTCTTCAAAATCTTGAGCTAACAATGGGTAGGCCTGTGCCTTTTGCCATTTTCTTAAATTCCCTCTCATACCCCCTCAATTCGAGTTCTGGTTTTAACTTAACAGCCCTTCACTGACACGGAGGTGGGCAATTTAAAGAGAGCATGGTGGGTGGAGGAATTGGCCAACTAATCTATGTACAAGTGCCTTCAGAAGGTATTCATACCCTTCGACTTATTCCACATTGTGTTGTGTTACGGCCTGAATTCAAAATGGATTAGGTAGATGTTTCCCTATCTACACACAATACCTCATAATGACAAAGTGAAAACATGTTTTGATAAATGTTTGTAAATGTATTGAAAATTAAATGAATACATATCTAATTTACATAGGTATTCACACCCCTGAGTGAAATCACCTTTGGCAGTGATTACAGCTTTGAGTCTTTCTGGGTAATATTTTGCCAGTGCTTAGCTCCATTTCATTCTTATTCTGAAAATCTCCCAGTCCTAACAATTACAAGCATACCCATAACAGTTGAGTAATTTAGCAGACACTCTTATCCATACTTACAGTAGTGAGTGCATACATTTTCATACTTTTCTTTTTTTCATACTGGTCCCCATGGGAATCAAACCCACAATTCTGGTGTTGTAAACACCATGCTCTACCAACTGAGATACACAGGAACACATGATGCAGTCACCATTATGCTTGACAATATGCAAACTGGTACTCAGTAATGCGTTGTATTAGATTTACCCCAAACATAACACTTTATATTCAGGACAAAAGGTTAATGGCATAAAAAAAAAATTTGTTGCCATTTTACTGTCTTTTTGAAAACAGAATGCATGTTTTGGAATATTTTTTATTCTGTACAGGCTTCCTTCTTTTCACTCTGTCAATTAGGCTAATATTGTGGAGTAACTACAATTTTGTTGATCCATCCCCAGTTGACCTCATGGTGAAATGTCCTTCCTCTCCGGCAACTGAGTTAGGAAGGACGCCTGTATGTTTGTAGTGACTGGGTGTATTGATACACCATCCAAAGTGTAATTAATAACTTCACTATGCTCAAAGGGATATTCAATGTCTGCTTTTTTTATTTTTACCCATCTACCAATAGTGCCCTTCTTTGCGAACCATTGGAAAACACCCCTGGTCTTCGTGGTTAACTCTGTGTTTTGAAGTTCACCTTATAGATAATTGTATGTGTGGGGTACAGAGATGATGTAGTCATTCAAAAATCATGTTTAAACACTATTATTGCACACAGAGTCCATGCAACTTATTATGGGACTTGTTAAGCACATTTTTATTCCTGAAATTATTTAGGCTTGCCATAACAAAGGGGTTGAATACTTATTGACTCAAGCCATTTCAGCATTTAATCTTTTATTAATTTGTAAAAACTTTATTTGGAAAAACATAGTAACATTTTGACATGATGGGGTATTGTGTGTAGGCCAATGACAAACAAAAACCCATGTAGGCTTTATGTGGAAAAAGTCAAGAGGTGTGAATACTTTTTGAAGGCACTGTACATAGCAGCCTAAAGCCTAATTTCGTCTGTCAAACAGGTAAGCCTACCTTGTATTTCTTACATAGGAAGAAATAGGCTCCAACACAAACTCCTCTTGTTGTAAGCAAAGTCTAAATAAAATGAAAACGGTTCAAATGAATTATGCCTACTCGAATTTGCCTACTTTCAGCACTATGAGCTGTCCATTTCCGTTTGATTGTACCGCGGCTGCTGCTTCAAATTTCAATATCACAATGTAAATTACCAGAATCGACACACAATACCCCATAATGACAAAGCAAAAATAGTATTCTATACATTTGTGCAAATCTATTATAAGTCAAAAACTGAAATATCACATTTACAACGATTATGTAAATGTATATCCATCCTTAAGAGGAATAGAGAGAGGACGGAAGAGACAGAAAGGCCAGTGGAGATGCCAGCGGACGCGGAGATGCATGAATTACGCAAGGGAACAGTGAAGACAGAGATGTGTAAATTAAAAGTTAATTCATAGGCTGGGATATTAATCTTCCATTCGTATGCTAGCCTATATATTAGCCCCAGTCTACTACAGTGAATTCAGGCGACCAACACCTGTGCTATGGTATGACAAAAACAATATTTTTTTCAGACGCATGTTTTCTGCTAATGAATTGAAGTTCAACACAGTACAGCCAAATGTGTCAGCTTAATTAAATGCGCAATAAAAATGTATAGTGCTTAGGCATATTTAATGATACACTGGCTGTAGACAACAGATCGCAAGGCAGGCAATCCCAGATTCCCCACAGAATTCCTTTTTGGAAATGTCAAGTTCACTTTCTCATCCATAAACGCATATTAAGTGCACTGCCCAGAAGCCCACACCAGCAGGATGGGGGGCCTTTTCATTAGGAGGAAAGTGTACTGTGGATCGCAAGAATAATTTCCACAATTTAAATATTATGCCTATGGGGACACCTATTCATTTGGCAGCAAAGCACGAGTGATCAGTGTAGCCTTGTATAGTTTAGACATGATGTTGAAATATCTTCACTCCTATAATAAAAAACAGCATGCTTCCGTCATAGACTCAATTGAATTAAAGAAATTACAGGGGGCAGTTTGGAAAAACGAATGTCCATCAGAAAGTATCCTAAAGTAGCCTGTCTGGACTCCATCTTAATAAGAGAGGAGGGACTAATATTATACCTGAAATTAGCATAACAAAATTGTAAAAATGTCATGATGATTAGCAAATGCAAGGAATGACGACAGGTGCCAGTTTTGCGTTTCTTCCCTCTCATGGGAGAGAAACTGAAGCAAAAGTAGTGTAAGGTTCTGTATTTATTTTCTTAGTTAAACATGTGTTCTTGAACGTAGCCCTGTTTCTTTGTGTTCTTGAACGTAGCCCTGTCTTTAATTTTTGTTCATTGATTTCACCTGTGTTAGTTACTCACCTGGTCTCATCAGCTCCTTATTTATTTCAGTTCATTCTGTTTGTGCCTTGGTGAGGCATTGTTTGTTTAGATTTTAAACTCAGCAACAACAAAAAAAATGTCCCCTTTTCAGGACCCTGTCTTCCAAAGATAATTTGTAAAAATCTAAATAACTTCACAGAACTTCATTGTAAAGGGTTTAAACACTGTTTTCAATGCTTGTTCAATGAACCATAAACAATTAATAAACATGCACCTTTGGAACGGTCGTTAAGACACTAACAGCTTACAGACGGTAGGCAATTAAGGTCACAGTTATGAAAACTTAGGACACTAAAGAGGCCTTTTTACTGACTCTGAAAAACACCAAAAGAAAGATGCCCAGGGTCCCTGCTCATCTGTGTGAACATGCCTTAGACATGCTCAAGGAGGCATAAGGACTGCAGATGTGGCCAGGGAAATAAATGGCAATGTCCGTACTGTGAGATGCCTAAGACAGTGTTAGAGGGAGACAGGATGGACAGCTGATCAATCTCGCAGTGGCAGACCACGTGTAACAACACCTGCACAGGATTGGTACATCCGAACCTCACATCTGCGGGACAGGTACAGGATGGCAACAACAGCTGCCCGAGTTACACCAGGAATGCACAATCCCTCCATCAGTGCTCAGACTGTCCGCAGTAGGCCGAGAGAGGCTGGACTGAGGGCTTGTAGACCTGTTGTAAGGCAGGTCCTCACCAGACATCACCGGCAGCAACATCGCCTATGGGCACAAACCCACCGTCGCTGGACCAGACAGGACTGGCAAAAAGTGCTCTTCACTGACGAGTCGCGGTTTTGTCTCACCAGGGGTGACGGTCGGATTCGCGTTTCTCGTTGAAGGAATGAGTGTTACACCGAGGCCTGTACTCTGGAGCGAGATCGATTTGGAAGTGGAGGGTCCGCTACGGTCTGGGGCGGTGTGTCACAGCATCATCGGACTGAGCTTGTTGTCATTGCACAGCGTTGATATTGCCTGCGTTACAGGGAAGACATCCTCCTCCCTCATGTGATATCCCTCCTGCAGGCTCATCCTGACATGTCCCTCCAGCATGACAATGCCACCAGCCATACTGCTCGTTCTGTGTGTGATTTCCTGCAAGACAGGGATGTCAGTGTTCTGCCATGGTCAGTTCAGAGCCCGGATCTCAATCCCATTGAGCACGTCTGGGACCTGTTGGATCGGAGGGTGAGGGGCTAGGGCCATTCCCCCCGGAAATGTCCGGGAACTTCCAGGTGCCTTGGTGGAAGAGTGGGTTAACATCTCACAGCAATAACGGGCAAATATGGTGCAGTCTATGAGGAGGAGATGTACTGCAGTATTTAATGCAGCTGGTGGCCACACCAGATACTGACTTACTTTTGATTTTGACCCCCTTTGTTCAGGGACACATAATTCCATTTCTGTTAGTCACATGTCGTGGAACTTGTTCAGTTTGTCTCAGTTGTTAAATCTTATGTTCATACAAATATTTACACGTTAAGTTTGCACGTTTACTAAGCCTTTTCCTAGCTCATTTGTGAGAACCAGTTATAGCCTTCAGTCCTAGTTTTGATTTACCTGCCTGTTTGCCTATCGGTGTATGACCATTGCCTGCCTGTGAACACGATACCTGCCTTCTGCGAAGGCGAAATAAACATCTGCCCCGCTCTGCGCGTGAATCTACATATTTTTCTCCCCGAGTATTCATTACACGTAGCTAGATTGAATCTTGTAAGCTAATATTTTCCGTATCGTTCTAGCCACTTTGAACAATATGCTCTTGCATTGACACTGACTTTCTGTTTTTACTCAATGACATTCAAATTAGCATTCAAAAAGTCACTAATTTAAGTTTGTTCCGCCTGAGCGAGTCTGACCAAAAGTCAGAGACCACTATGATACAAATGCATTTGGATCGCGGGAACAGAGCAGAAATAGGCTTTTGTAGGCTACAGTCCAATCTATCTCTTCCAATGGCTCAACTACTATCCGTATACAAAGGTTATCCAATTTGAATTAACGCTTGGAGGTAAGGACGACAGCAGTGGTGTAGCCTACGGGCTGTATGGATATCACAAATATATATGTTTGTGTATTTTAACCCAATAATGGTTGAATTGAAGACGTTTAAGCTGCCTATCAATCATTGTTTTTGCGAACTGTGGGCAGCCAGTGAACAATGTGCATAGGGTCGATCCAAGCCTACGGAATAACAGTTTGAGGGAGTTCCTCCCTTCAACAATCCTCAGTAGTATTGTGCACCTTACTGTCAAAAACAAGTTTAATTTAAGAAGACCACAAGTGGGTTTTTTATTGCTCAATCTAATGTGCTGATAAATGTCCATATGCCTAACGAACACATGCTCAAATTTGCGACATTTTGATATCATAAACAGCTGCAAATTATCGAGATATCTATAGGCCTGTATCAAACTCAGCATACGGCATACATTTTTAACATGCAAATAGCATTTTTCGGTATAGTGCTAAAAGCATGCCATTTCATGAGAGCTGCATTTTATTTTTCAACTCAAATCAATGAGCCCGATCAGTCCTCTATGGCAACAAAATCAGAAACAACAGAGTAGGCTAATTAGTCCTTAGTTTTGGGGTTATGCTCAGGTAAAACAATTTGGCTAATCTATAATTCCATATTTCCAAGTCCTATTCTTGAAGATCAATGGATATTACATTTATTGGAATGACTGGAAATGTGTCTGACTTCGGTTTTTAATGTAAAGACATAGCCTAATGGTATTATTATCTGTAGTAGAAAGAAATTGGTTAAAAGAAGCCTATATAACCAAACCGTAAAGTAAAATGCAACATCTATTCATGGCCAGCTAGGTAAACTAACATTGATTTATCCAGCAATATGTCGTTTAATTGGTAATACTCATTTTTGTCTTCTTCTAATGCCTCTTAAGGAAAAGTAATCGAAAAGTTGTTACTGATTGTAACTGTAACAGATTACATTTAGAAAGTAACCTACCCAACCCTGGTTCTGTAAACCCACAGCTCTATTCTACAGTCGCTCCTAGCTCTGTGCACCTCTGCACAGAATAATACCACAGAGGTGTTAATCGCATGATTAACTCACAGTTAAAAATGAAGCATCATTTCTCTTCACTTTCTCTAAGTATTCTCTGACATTCTGTCTTCCTCCTCTCTCCTCTCTTCTAATTAGGCCCCTCACCTTCTGACGTGGCTGTCTGTCATTCATTACTGCTGACGTAGCTAGCACTGCCTCCCCCTTCTCTCTCTGTTGGTCCCCCTCTCTTGACAACTCATTAAACGTAATGGGTGGTTGCTGCGGTCCCAGTGACCCCATCGTTATATCATGTTTCCCAGAAACCTGGGGATTTGCACATCAGAAGGTCTCCCCTACAGGCAGCTGTTGGATCTATTGTGAGTCTTACACACCACTCAGTGAGGTGAGGATTAAGCTGTATGAACGCTGTGCACCGCACCACACCGCACCACACCGCACCAACACAGTCCAGACAGCCTGCTTGCCTGCAAAGTGAATTCTTAAAGCGCTAGCTAGCTGCTATCGCTGAAGACGGGGTGAGGAGAGGCTAACAGAACAGAAGCAACAGGCTTTCTCTCCAGGTTGCTGCTGCTTTCCTTGCCCAGACAAGGTAACAAAAGAGGCATCAGTAAGGCAGTCAGAAAATCAATCCCCCATCCATGTGACTGAGTAGAGTGGTAAGAGGGCATTACGGGCTAACTAAGGCAAACCAAGCTCCTTGACATTGCTGAGGCCAACCTCCTACACAGGTTATTATATCTCTGATGGAGTAAGGATGAGCGTAACCCACTCTTCCACCAAGGCACCTGCAAGTTCCCGGACATTTCTGGGGGGGAATGGCCCTAGCCCTCACCCTCTGATCCAACAGGTCCCAGACGTGCTCAATGGGATTGAGATCTGGGCTCTTCACTGACCATGGCAGAACACTGACATCCCTGTCTTGCAGGAAATCACGCACAGAACGAGCAGTATGGCTGGTGGCATTGTCATGCTTGTTTAAAGGTCCTGGGGTCTGACGGCAGAAAGACAGTGGATGTGGGCCTACTATGGACAACTGCATCACCCTCTAGGGCACTGGATGACTAGAAATGCTGTTGCCTGAGGGTGAGGTTATTAAGTTATACAGTTATTAGGTAATGCCTAAGACAAGTAACCTCTGTTGGTACTGGGCTGGCTGTACTCTACTGTGGTGCTGGGAGCTAGCAGGGAGGAGAGTGTTGACTGCTGTCCAGGGCAACTTCCACCTTCTTCAGAGAGGCATCCTGGTTGAGAGGCAGGTCAGGGGCCCAGGGAGAGGCTCTAAGCAGCATGGGTATACCTGTACAAGGGCCACATGTTCATGGACATAATAGAGCAGAGCACACAACAGCTGCTGACACACGTCACACACACACACACACACACACACACACACACACACACACACACACACACACACACACACACACACACACACACACAATATTTGAAATTATATGAAATAACAACAAAAAAGATCCAAACAGCTCCAAAATACAAATACTGTAGATGAAAGACATCATAATACTCTTATGGTATACTTATTGAGAAAGAGAAACAACCGGCACATGTTCAAAGCCACAGCCTTAATAACTACTGGATGTGAAATTGTTTTGGAGGTGGAAAATACTGTTTTTATCCTACTGTAATGTGGGAAGCACTGTTAGACAGACAACATAACCAATGGTACAATATGCTGCTGTTATGCTTCAAATGCATTTCACTGCTCTCAAGACTGTTCAAGCACACCTAAAGCATGAGCATGCCTGTGGCCACAGCACCCCTGTGTTCCAAAATAAAGACACTTCCTTCTCTTATCCCAGAAGAGGGATATTTCTTTTTCCTGGTTGTCCCATGAAAAGAAATGTATTCCATGAGATTGATTCCAGATCGACTGTCTTTATATAATTGACTTGTATTTTATAGATTTGCATGCATTAAACCAAATGAAATTGTGCCTAATCAAATCCATCTGTAATGCCATAATGAGCAGTGAGATAACACATAATGAGGGAATGTGAGTGTTTTTGTGGTTGTAACAGGCAGTAACTTCATATGGACCTGACATCTAATCTAGTTTTTTTTCTTTTATGAATACATGAATCAAATCAAAAGCTCATTTTATTTGTCACATGCTTCGTAAACAACAGGTGTGGACTAACAGTGGAACAGTACTCGGCCCCCCGTTTCCTGTATTCTACAATCAGCTACTTTGTCTTGGTGACATTGAGGGAAAGGTTGTTGTCCTGGCACTACACTGTCAGGTCTCTGACCTTCCTATAAGTTGTCTCATCGTCGTCGGTGATCAGGCCTATCACCGCCGTTTCGTCAGCAAACTTAATGATGGTGTTGGAGTCGTGCACGGCCAGGGCTTGAACAGGGAGTACTAAGCACGCACTCCCCCCGTGTTGAGGGTCAGCGGGGCGGATGTGTTGTTGCCTACCCTCACCAGGCGGTCCACCAGGAAGTCCAGGATCCAGGTGCAGAGGGAGGTGTTCAGTTCCAGGGTCTTTAGCTTAGTGATGAGCTTGGAGGGCACTATGGTGTTGAATGCTGAGGTGTAGTCAATGAACATCATTCTCACATAGGTGTTCCTCTTGTCCAGATGGGAGAGGGCAGTGTGGAGTGCAATACAGATTGCGTCATCTGTGGATCTGTTTGGGCGGTATGCAAATTGGAGTGGGTACAGTGTGTCTGAGATGATGGTGTTGATGTGAGCCATGACCAGCCTTTCAAAGCATTTCATGGCTACAGATGTGAGTGCTACGGGCAGGGCATTTAGACAGGTTACCTTGGCGTTCTTGGGCACAGGGACTATACATGTACATATTACTTCAATTTCCTGGACTAACCGGTTCCCCCGCACATTGACTCTGTACCGGTACCCCTGTACAGTATGTTGCCTCGCTATTGTTATTTTACTTCTGCTCTTTAATTATTTGTTACTTTTATTTTTTATTTATCTATTTTTTACTTAACACTTATTTTTCTTAAAACTACATTGTTGGTTAAGTGCTTGTAAGTAATCATTTCACTGTAAGGTCTGGCGCATGTGACAAATACAATTTTGATTTGATATGTTGGTCTGCTTGAAACATGTAGGTATTACAGACTGGGTCAGGGAGAGGTTGAAAATGTGATTAAAAAAATGTAAAAGGAACAGCCTTCCGTCTAATTCCCCAGGTCTATCGGCTGATATGGTTATTCATCAGATACAGCCGACAAGCACAGAGACATTTTATGACGCATTTTCTGTGCCTTGTGCTCATTCCACCCAGAGGCGAGTTGTCATCGCTAGTCCAATCTTATCATAGTCACAAATGACCAAAGTTATTATCGGGCTGAAAAAGGTCCCTGAAATCAAACAAAACGTGACATACTATAGAAATAAAAAGAGGGTGCTTCTGCTTCTGTTATAGTGCTGTGAACTAGCACTAGGGGAAACTGTACGTTAGCAAAACTGCTCCTCTGTTTATAATATTGGAAACAGAAATTCAGTGAGTAGGCATTATGTATGCCTCAGGCACCAATGTGAGATGTTGGTCGGGATACATCTTCCAACAGGTAAGTAAATAACATGAAGTTGCACCAATGGTCTTCCTGTGTTTTCACTTCTGTCCTCAGAACACATCTGAGGTGGATTAGCGGTAGGCCTAATCTCAGGCCTACTGGCGTATGTATGCAGCCCACAAGTAAAACTAAATAATTAGGTGGAAATCAGCCTGAGTGAGCAACGGTCCGGCCCACTGACTATTATGGTCCTGTATGAGAGAATTATGCTTTAATATTCCAACATGGTGGAACAGCAACACAGCTAACCCTCCACCCACACATACATTTGCATATTGCAGGAACAACAGCCCCAGACTGTTTATGAAGAGCAGGGGAAGGAGAGGAGAACATGATGGATACAGATGTCATGTTCTTTAAAAGTCATTGCATTCTTAAATGCTGCTAGCTTTGCATCAAAGCCCTTGATTGGAGAGTTGAAAGAAATCACAAGAGAGCCTCACAAGAGAACGGTTGCACTCTGAGGATTTACAGTGTGGTGTATGCTTTTTGTGAGGAAAGGGTTAGGGGATTCAATAATTACGCATGTGAAGCAGCACTGTAGCAGCACCACCACTGTTCAGACGATTGTAATGGGAGGAATTCCATCGTGACACCAGAGGGCTGTGCATCATCACCATGAAACCCAGTATGAAAAGTCTCCTTGGAATATTGCCTGCTAACCTCACAGGATCAACTACCTTCCCGAATCTCCTTCAAATCCACCAACACACTCCTCTATAGACAGACAGTACAAGAGTGAAACCCATAGTTCTACTGTATATAAAAGTTGATATGACACAGCTTAGACAACTAATTTCAAGCAGATGCTTGTTCTGAAAATGTACTGAAAGATTTAATAAACTGACAAACTGCCATGGGGGGGTTATAAATGAACATGAAGTGATTCTTGTACGATTACCTTTCATCAAGCACATCATAAAATGTTCATCCTCTGTGTGGTTTCACAATTCATCATCATTTAATTTGTCTTTGAGGCAGTAGTGTGATGCTCAATTAACTGCTTTTGCCAATTCAGTAGAGATGTAGGATCTTAATTTGATCACCCTGTTGCAGGAGAACTTGTAGTGTATTAGAGGTTTCCACTTTGAAATGTCAGACCTGATTCTCCCTTATAAACATTTGTATCAACCCCTACAAAAATGTCCATTAATTAAAATCCACAAAATAATTCACACTTCCTGTTGCTGCAGGATTATTTCCCTGCTGTAGCAAACTGGCTCAAATGAAGATCCTACATCTGTACAAATGCTGAGTGGAATTAAGAACGAGGTACAAGCAAGTCCTTGAAAGCTATAAATACAGCACCTTTAAATTATTCACAGGCTCAATGGTGTGGTTGGTTCGTTTTTCATTAGGCTTCTAAATGTGAAGCACATAGCTTGTTGTCCTTGAATAATCTCAGGTAATAGTGAATCACAGCACAGCCTTCAGTTCAGAGCTTCATTGTGCGCTGTTATAGCTAGCTGTTGTGTAAGAGTGCAAAATCTTTCAGCGGCGAAGGGGGCCATTGTGACCTGTCAGTAGAGATCACTGTCGCTTGGTTGCCATACTAGACATGCATGCACATTCTGACGCACAGGTTGAAAGGGGCACTGCACATCCCAATGACTAGCCCTCAGGATCATCCAACACTGATGCCATTTTACAACTTCACCATTACCACCAAGTGCACTGTGGGCAGAACATACTGCCTTCTGCATGTGTTGGAACTGGGTGTTCAGTACTGGGGATTGGGTTAAGCACAAAATTAAATAGAACAGTACTGTGTTTTGTATCTCCATGGGGTTAAGTCTTTCGTTTAGATACTAATTTGAGACTGGCAAGGTGACATTCTATTCAGACTGTATGTAATTATCTTTGTTTATCAATTACCGTGATTCAATGCACGAATGCCAAAATCCATCTGCCACTTTGTTAATTTTCTATACAACTTAATTTACCACATGCTGAGGAGAACCTGTTAGTCTAGTCAGGTGTGAGAAGTGACCTCCTCCAAATGTGGTCCAAGCTGGGGATGTTTAAACGTGTCAGGATATCAGCCACTATGTCTGTAGTGCACCTAATGCTCTGTCTAGAAAACTAATCTCCTGATGCAGACGTCCTATGCTACTTTCATCTATTTAAAGATTGGCAAAGGAATTAATTGAGAAATTTTGATTCATATATACACTACCGTTCAAAAGTTGAAAGAAAAGCACATTTTTTTGTCCATTAAAATAACATCAAATTGATCAGAAATACAGTGTAGACATTGTTAATGTTGTAAATGACTATTGTAGCTGGAAACAGCTGATTTTTTAATGAAATATCTACATAGGCATACAGAGGCCCATTATCAGCAATCGTCACTCCTGTGTTCCAATGGCACGTTGTGTTAGCTAATCCAAGTTGATCATTTTAAAAGGCTAATTGATCATTAGAAAATGATTGAACTTGTATATTTTATTCGGTACATGTGAACTTAACTGCAAATGGTATGTCATCATGCACAACCTTTTATCTGCAACAAGACAATTTGATGGAGACATCTCTGGTGTGAAAATGTGTATATTGTTTTTGGGGGGGATTTTAGAATATTGCATGAAAATCGCCAATTGGATGGAAACCTAGCTACTGTCAGTGATTCATGGTGCTAGATCTACCTCTGGTATTTGCGGGTGGGTGTATGTAGTACTGGAAGCCAGCGTCAATATTTCCTGTCTCCAATGACCCACAGGCAATGATGACAGAGTAGTGCAAACCATGGTTATGGATAAACACAGAGTATAAAGTCAAGGAGAGGTCATTGCACTAATGACCAGAAAATGTTGTTTCCGCTAAATCAAATCAAATCAAAGTTTATTTGTCACGTGCGCCGAATACAACAGGTGTAGACCTTGCAGTGAAATGCTTACTTACAGGCTCTAACCAATGGTGCGGAGAAAAAAAGTATGTGTGTGTGTGTGTAGGTAAGTAAAGAAATAAAACAACAGTAAAAAGACATTTGAAATAAGAGTAGCAAGGCTATATACAGACACCAGTTAGTCAGGCTTATAGAGGTAGTATGTACATGTGGGTATGGTTATAGTGGCTATGCATATATGATGAACAGAGAGCAGCAGTAGCGTAAAAGAGGGGTTGGTGGGTGGTGGGACACAATGCAGATAGCCCGGTTAGCCAATGTGCGGGAGCACACAAAGAGCAGAAAATCTTTCATAACACAATACTTATGCTGCAGTCTCAAAGTGAAACTCAAAGTGAAGGTCACAAGCACAGCATGTGTCCATAGTGAAGTTTGAACAAACTGTAGAAACCAATTTGGATTGTCTTGCAAGGCATTCCTGGAAGGACTCAAAATCATTTGAATATGCTCACTGCTTGGGAAATAAACACAAGAGGGTAAACATAGTGTCTGTCCACTACTGCTGAAGATTGATGTTTGCTCAGACACAATGATTATAAAGAGACATCCTGTGTTCCACAAAATGATTTTCAGTCAGAACAGATTCTTCTGATTTTTTTAAGCTCTTGTATTTATGTCATGCTACCAAATGATAACCCCACGACAAAACTGAAGATGACTGCTTGTCAACCTGGGGCAAGACATCCAAACTGACAAGACTGTGTTTTTTTTGTCAGTACATTATAACAAAAATGACACGCTTTGGGAAAGTTTCTCAGTCTGTCCGAGTGCTCCACAAATCCAGAGGGTACACTTTTGACTTTCAAATGAAACAAAAGAACAGAGGCAGACTGTCACATTACTCTCCACTACATACGCCTGTGCCTTCAAGGGAATTGAATTTGATCCATCTTTATCCACTGGGTCAATTGTCAAAAATCTCAGAACTCAGTCATTCAACAAGGACAAATTCTTGACCATTACCAATACAAGCATGTAATAATACTAATATTATTACAGTGTTTATCACCCACCAGATTGAGAGTCAATGATCATGATATGATACTGTTGTGGGTGGAAGTTTCTAGCTATAGAGATAATTACGTTTTACAGTAGGTTCCAGCACTCTGACCCGGCTCGGATTAAATCAAATTAATAATATATCCTAACATTATTATCTGCTCTCTGTAAATACATGTCCTACTCTGCCACCAGATCGTATCCTAAATTAGTCTGGTTCTAGGTGAGACAGACAGACATTCTATGGAAGCTGCTCTTCTCTGGGGTCAACATATTTGTCAACACTGGTCCCCAGTGCTGGGCCGTCATTCATGAGGTTGCCTTTATAAATGAGCAGCACTCAGAGTAGCAATGGGACTATCTGGTCCACCTGTGCTCTCACGGAGCTGGGAGAATAATTGACATTAGATTGAAGACGTACGATTTTCCTCCAAACCATTCTATTGGTAAAATAGGCACTGTGGATGCTGTGCTCTCTATGCCATATTGTAAAATGAATTTGAATGCAGTTGTCCCATCATTACCCCTGGTATGTCTGATCTATATCTTATATAGGGCATGCTGCTGCAGGGAATAAGTGTTTCCATGGGTTCCTGCTTTTTCTGGGACAAACAGCAATTGCTGCAATGAAAGATCCCAACGATAGATAAATAGGCAAGCTAGAATAACTCTGAGTGGATATATGGGATCATCTCTGGTCAAGAGCACAACTAGGCTGGAGGTCGGATGTTTTAAATGGAATAACAAGACCACCAAACTGCTGTTTAGCATAAAACATTATATATTTCAAAATACAAATATATCTTTGACAGCAGCCTCCATGTTCAGGTTCACTCTAAGTGTGTCTTTTGATATTGGTATTAAATATGCAGTTTGTTGGATTTGCCCTCCAGTGAACAGAATGGATTGAGCTGTATCTCATTACCATCTATTCTCCACTACGCTCTTGAGAAAAAAGGGCTCCAAAAGGGTTTTCGGCAGTCCCCATAGGAGAACCCTTTTGGTACGAGGGAGAATCCTTTCTGGTTCTATGTAGAATGGAAAGGGTCCTACGTGGAACCAAAAAGGGTTCTCCCTGGAACAAAAAAGGTTCTTCAAAGGGTTCTCCTAATGGGACAGCTGGAAAAACATTTTAGGTTCTAGATATAACTTTTTTCTCTAAGAGTGTTGATGAAGACTGCAAATTGTCCCTCCATCCTCTAAGAACGAATAAATATCACACACACAGTTAAGGATTAACAAAACACTAAGAAACGTTCCCCTGAATGAACAAAAAGTGCGGAACATTCCTTCTTCTTCACAATGGGTTGTAGTGTTAATAGCACCAAAGGTGTTTTATCAGTACATCAGTTTACACCTCCACTAGTCTCTCTCTCATCCCTGGTGTCTCCTTCCAAGAAAACCTCCACATAACTCCACGTTCAAACATGACCCTAGATCTAAGTTATTGTCCTGGAGCTATGCCCATAGACGTACTATTGAAGCTCAGCTAGCGACAAACCATATGGCCACTGATCAGGAAAGGTTTGCTTCAAACATGGTCATCATGAGAGGAATTCTCTATGAAGTTCTCAAAGGTAAATTAATTGCATGCCTTTGATTTTGGCTAAAATATTGCTCAGCGCATGTAACTAACAGTGAACATTACTTCTGAGTGGATTAGTAACATAGTTACTCTCTTGGAATGGCCTATTTTGGAATTGTCCACAGTCTGACCCAAAGGTGGTTTAGCAGGGGCAGTCTAATTCCAGAGGAATTGTGAGCAGATCTCTCTGTCCAACACCCCCCTGACTTCTAATCAAATCCCTGATGTTGTTTCAGCCAATAATCATAAGTCTGATGTAATGTTATTCATTATAACCCAGATCAGATGGCAGTCAGATGGTGCTGCTGGTAGTGGTGCATCAGCGGGACTGCTCAGTGCTGTATGTACTGTGAGAGCTTTCCGGTGCTTCAATAGCACTGTGCTGGTTGAGTCATATGAAGGGCAGGGAGAGATTAGGAGCTGCTATTCAACGCTATATAAATAATATACTGATATAATAACATCTGATAAAATAGAAGTAAATCTCTGAAGAAATTGTGGTGCTTTTACTTCAGATATGACCCTGCTGCTTTTACTTCAGATATGGGGCACGGAGTAAGTTCTAAAAGATGCCTGGTGGGGCCTTTTACTGTGGTCATACTGTATGTTCACAGAGCAGTTTGGGACTATTCCTCTTTTAGGGTCAGATGCACAGACAGCCATGTAAAGTATTTGAACATTATCTGAAGATATCAGCTGGTCACACCCTGACCTGAGATATCTCTGTTTTCTTTAGATGTTGGTTAGGTCAGGGTGTGACTAGGGTGGGTACGCTAGTTTTGTATTGTCTAGGGTTTTCGTATTGTCTAGGGTTTTTGTATGTCTAGGGTTTTTGTAGGTCTAGGGGTTTTTGTAATTCTGTTGGCCTGATATGGTTCCCAATCAGAGACAGCTGTTTATCGTTGTCTCTGATTGGGGATCATATTTAGGTAGCCATTTCCCTTTGGTGTTTGTGCAATCTTGACCATGTGTAGTTGCCTGTCAGCACTCTATTGTATAGCTTCACGTTTCATTTGTTATTTTGTTAGTTTGTTCGGTGTTCATTCTTTTAATAAAGAGAATGTACGGATACCACGCTGCGCCTTGGTCTCCTTCATACGACGAACGTGACACAGCTTTAGTTTGTCTTTACTTATTTCAATATAACTGACAAAGTGGTGCTATTATAATAAAACATGCATAAGTAAATGCATGGTGGCTATGAACCCAGTTCCACTGGTGCTAGCCTAGACTTCCACTATTGCAGCATGATGATGGGTTTAATACATGGTGAGATGGAGGAGCTCGGTGGTGATTCTCTCCACTGTCCTGTCCACCCTCCTCACCACAGCACATCATCCAAGTGTGACTCAGTTCACCTCCACATTGACTAGCATGATATAGTCAGCGGACCCTAAGGCCAATGTTTTGTCATACACCTGTCTTCCTCCACCTCCCTACTTTTCACTGCACAGACAATATTACTATGAAAAATACCAAAACAATATATTTATTTCATATTGCACAGTGATACTCAGTTAAGCGTGTGTATATTTGTAAATGTGTCTTGGTTGTGTACCATACAGCCATATGTGTCAAGCTCTCGGGGGCTTATATTTTTCCTAGAAGTCTACACTCTTTGAAGTAATAGAAAGCTCTGGTGAAATGAATTCTGTTCTGTCACATATCAGGAAATATTGAGAGAAAGATATGGGCCGTGAGAGCTGATCTCTCCATAGTCTTCACCACAGTGAAGCACTGTCCTGTCCTGTGGCCTTCAGCCTATTGATCTTCTCAGGCAATAACATGGCCGATGGGGATGTGTGACTATCATTACATCCTGACCCAACCAGGGAAGAGCTATAGAGCGACGGACGTTATTCTAATCTGACTGGCAATTCTTACAAGTGGCTCCTAATCGATAAATCATTTACACATGTTATGACTCCCTACCATATATGTAATTGATCGCCTGATTCGATCATGTGATTCAAAGACATTGGTTTAACCCTTTGTAGATGAATGGGCATTTTTTTAAGATACAAAGTCTCCACAGACAACAAAAAAAATCCCAAAACGTGCCATTTACAAAAGAATAACATATAAAAACAAGCTATTATAGCACTCTGTATAGTGAGACACCATATGACTTCTCTCACTAGAGAAAAACCCTTTGAAAAGCATTTAAATAATGCAACTCCTTTTCTACCAGCTCAGTTGAATATATTGTTAGCATTGTCCCACTGTTAACATCCTTATGTTACAGACGATCCTGTCTTATATGTTCCAGGTCTCATAAATAGAATAAAAATAAAACAGATTTTTCGTTAAGTAGGAGACATCTGCTATGTTCCATCTTCAAACTGAATATCCATCTGTTATGCAGGTGTTTTGAGGAAGCATGAGAATGCATTAAAGAATGAGTAGCAGCAGACCCATGTAAAATCCCACATTAAAGGGTTATGGAGTGAGGCTGAGAGAATAAAGAGTATCTTCTGAGATGAAAGAACATACACACATACAGAACCAGTCAAAAGTTCTGACACACCTACTCATTCAAGGGTGTTCCTTTACTTTTACTATTTTCTACATTGTAGAATAATAGTGAAGACATCAGAACTATGAAATAAAATAAAAACATATGGAATTATGTAGTAACCAAAAAAGTGTTAAACAAATCAAAATATATTTTTGATTTTAGATTCTTCAAAGTAGCCACCCTTTGCCTTGATGACAGCTTTTCACACTCTCACATTCTCTCAACCAGCTTCACCTGGTTGAGAGAAGAAGTTCCAACATATACTGAGCACTTGCTGGCTGCTTTTCCTTCACTCTGCAGTCCAACTCATCCCAAACCATCTCAATTGGTTTGAGGTCAGGTGATTGTGGAGGCCAGGTCATCTGATGCAGCACTCCATCACTCTCCTTCTTGGTCAAATAGCCCTTACACAGCCTGGATGTCTATTTTGGGTCATTATCCTGTTGATAAACAAATGATAGTCCCACTAAGAGCAAACAGGATGGGATGGCATGTCACTGCAGAATGCTGTGGTAGCCATGCTGGTTAAGTGTGCCTGGAATTCTAAATAGATCACTGACAGTGTCACCAGCAAAGCACCCCCACACCATCACACCTCCTCCTCTTTGCTTCACAGTGGGAACCATACATGCGGAGATCATCCGTTCACGTACTCCGCGTCTCACAAAGACACGGCGGTTGGAAGCAAAAATCTCATATTTGGACTCATCAAACCAAAGGACAGATTTCCACCAGTCCGTCCATTGCTCGTGTTTCTTGTCCCAAGCAAGTCTCTTCTTATTATTAGTCCCTTTAGTAATGGTTTCTTTGCAGCAATTAGACCATGAAGGCCTGATTCACGCAGTCTCCTCTGAACAGTTGATGTTGAGATGTGTCTGTTACTTGAACTCTGTGAAGCATTTATTTGGCTGCAATTTCTGAGGCTGGTAACTCTAATGAACTTATCCTCAGCAGCAGTGGTAACTCTGCTGCTTGTGACAAAACGGCACATTTTTACTGAGCAAGATGGCGCCGATAGAGATGGCAGCTTCTCTTCTAGTCCTTAGGAAACTGTGAAGTATTTAGTTTTTCATGTATTATTTCTTACATTGTTAGCCCAGAAAACCTTAAGTGTTATTACATACAGTGCCTTGCGAAAGTATTCGGCCCCCTTGAACTTTGCGACCTTTTGCCACATTTTAGGCTTCAATCATGAAGATATGAAACTGTATTTTTTTGTGAAGAATCAACAACAAGTGGGACACAATCATGAAGTGGAACGACATTTATTGGATATTTCAAACTTTTTTAACACATCAAAAACTGAAAAATTGGTCGTGCAAAATTATTCAGCCACCTTAAGTTAATACTTTGTAGCGCCACCTTTTGCTGTGATTACAACTGTAAGTCGCTTGGGGTATGTCTCTATCAGTTTTGCACATCGAGAGACTGAAATTTTTTCCCATTCCTCCTTGCAAAACAGCTTGAGCTCAGTGAGGTTGGATGGAGAGCATTTGTGAACAGCAGTTTTCAGTTCTTTCCACAGATTCTCGATTGGATTCAGGTCTGGACTTTGACTTGGCCATTCTAACACCTGGATATGTTTATTTTTGAACCATTCCATTGTAGATTTTGCTTTATGTTTTGGATCATTGTCTTGTTGGAAGACAAATCTCCGTCCCAGTCTCAGGTCTTTTGCAGACTCCATCAGGTTTTCTTCCAGAATGGTCCTGTATTTGGCTCCATCCATCTTCCCATCAATTTTAACCATCTTCCCTGTCCCTGCTGAAGAAAAGCAGGCCCAAACCATGATGCTGCCACCACCATGTTTGACAGTGGGGATGGTGTGTTCAGGGTGATGAGCTGTGTTGCTTTTACGCCAAACATAATGTTTTGCATTGTTGCCAAAAAGTTCAATTTTGGTTTCATCTGACCAGAGCACCTTCTTCCACATGTTTGGTGTGTCTCCCAGGTGGCTTGTGGCAAACTTTAAACAACCTTTTTATGGATATCTTTAAGAAATGGCTTTCTTCTTGCCACTCTTCCATAAAGACTCTTCCATCAAGTTTTTATAACAATCGGAAATCGGTATTTTTGGACACCGATTTTGGCCGATTAATTTTTTTATTTTTTTACACCTTTATTTAACTAGGCAAGTGAATTAAGAACACATTCTTATTTTCAAGGACGGCCTAGGAACGGTGGGTTAACTGTTCCCTTGTTCAGGAGCAGAACGACAGATTTTTACTTTGTCAGCTCGGGGATTCAATCTTGCAACCTTACAGTTAACTAGTCCAACGCTCTAACCACCTGCCTCTCATTGCACTCCACGAGGAGCCTGCCTGTTACGCGAATGCAGTAAGATTCCAAGGTAAGTTGCTAGCTAGCATTAAACTTATCTTATAAAAAACAATCAATCAATCATAATCACTAGTTAACTACACATGGTTGATGATATTACTAGTTTATCTAGCGTGTCCTGCGTTGCATATAATCAATGTGGTGCGCATTTGCACTGTCCATGCTCCAACATGTACCTCCAACATGTACCTAACCATAAACATCAATGCCTTTCTTAAAATCAATACACAAGTATATATTTTTAAACCTGCATATTTAGTTAATATTGCCTGCTAACATGAATTTCTTTTAACTAGGCAAATTGTGTCACTTCTCTTGCAACAGAGCCAGGGTATATGCACCAGTTTGCGCCGCCTGGCTCATTGCAAACTGTGTGAAGACTATTTCTTCCTAACAAAGACAGCCAACTTTGCCAAACGGGGGATGATTTAACAAAAGCGCATTTGCGGAAAAAGCACAATCGTTGCACGACTGTACCTAACCATGAACACCAATGCCTTTCTTAAAATCAATACACAGAAGTATATATTTTTAAACCTGCATATTTAGCTAAAAGAAATCCAGGTTAGCAGGCAATATTAACCAGGTGAAATTGTGTCACTTCTCTTGCGTTCATTGCATGCAGAGTCAGGGTATATGCAACTGTTTGGTGTAATTGTAACATCATACAGGAACCCATGTCCTTTTGTTCACCTGACCTAGAATTCCTCACAATCAAATGCCGACCGTATTATCTCCCAAGAGAACTCTCCTCGGTTATCGTCACAGCCATGTATATCCCCCCGCAAGTGGATACCAAGACGGCCATCAAGGAACTTCACTGGACTTTATGCAAACTGGAAACCATCTATCCTGAGGCTGCATTTATTGTAGCTGAGGATTTTAACAAAGCTAATCTGAGAACAAGACTACCTAAACTCTATCAGCATATCGATTGCAGTACACGAGCAAGTAACACACTGAACCACTTCCGCGATGCATACAAGGCCCTCCCCTGCCCTCCTTTTGGCAAATCTGACCATGACTCCATTTTGTTGCTCCCCTCCTATAGGCAGAAACTAAAACAGGAAGCGCCCGTGCTTAGGTTTATCCAAAGCTGGTCTGACCAATCGGTTTCCATGCTTCAAGATTGCTTCAATCACGTGGACTGGGATATGTTCCGGGTAGCCTCAGATAATAACATTGACACATACGCTGACTCAGTGAGCGAGTTTATAAGGAAGTGTATAGGAGATGTTGTACCCACTGTGACTATTAAAACCTTCCCTAACCAGAAACTGTGGATTGATGGCAGCATTCGTGCAAAACTGAAAGCATGTACCACCACATTTAATTATGGCAAGGCGACTGGAAATCTGACCAAATACAAACAGTCAAGTTATTCCCTCCGTGAGGCAATCAAACAAGCAGAGTGTCAGTATAGAGACAAAGTGGTTGCAATGCAACGGCTCAAACACGAGACATATGTGGCAGGATCTACAGACAATCACGGATTACAAAAAGATAACCAGCCCCTTCGCGGACATCGACGTCTTGCATCCAGACAAATTAAACAACTTCTTTGGGTACTTTGAGGACAATTCAGTGCCACCGACACGGCCCGCTACCAAAGCCTGTGGGCTCTCCTTCTCCGTGGCCGACGTGAGTAAAACATTTTAACGTGTTAACCCTCGCAAAGCTGCCGGCCCAGACAGCATCCCTTGCCACGTCCTCAGAGCATGCGCAGACCAGCTGACTAGTGTGTTTACGGACATATTCAATCAATCCCTATCCCAATCTTCTGTCCCCACATGCTTCAAGAGGACCACCATTGATCCTGTTCCCAAGAAAGCTAAGGTAACTGAACTAAATGACTATCGCCCCGTAGCACTCACTTCTGTCATCATGATGTGCTTTGAGAGACTAGTCAAGGATCATATCACCTCCACCCTACCTGTCAACCTAGACCCATTTCAATTTGCTTACCGCACCAAAAGGTCCACAGATGATGCAATCGCCATCACACGGCATACTGCCCTATCCCATCTGGACAAAAGGAATACCTATGTAAGAATTCTGTTCATTGACTATAGCTCAGCATTTAACACCATAGTACCCTCCAAAAACATCATTAAGCTTGAGACCCTGGGTCTCGACCCCATCCTGTGCAACTGGGTCCTGGACGTCCTGACGGGCCGCCCCCAGGTGGTGAAGGTAGGAAACAACATCTCCACTCCGATGATCCTCAACACTGGGGCCCCACAAGGGTGTGTTCTCAGTCCCCTCCTGTACTCTGTGTTCACCCACGACTGTGTGACCATGCGCACATCATGCGCACCTCCAACTCAATCATCAAATTTGCAGACAACACAACAGATTACCAACAACGACGAGACAGTCTACAGCGAGAAGTTGAGGGCCCTCGGAGTGTGGTGTCAGGAAAACAACCTCTCTCTCAATGTCAGGAAAACAAAAGAGATGATCGTGGACTTCAGGAAACAGCAAAGGGAGCACCCACATATCCACATCGACGGGACAGCAGTGGAGAAGGTGCATATCACCGACAAACTGAAATGGTCCATGCACACAGACAGTGTGATGAATAAGGCGCAACAGTGCCTCCTCAATCTCAGGAGGCTGAAAAAATGTCACTGAAAATTGTCACTGAAAACCCTCACTAACTTTTACAGGTGCACAATTGAGAGCATCCTGTCACTCTGTATCACCGCCTGGTACGGCAACTGCACCGCCCACAACCGCAAGGCGCTCCAGAGGGTGGTGAGGTCTGCACAACGCATCACTGGGGGCAATCTACCTGCCCTCCGGGACACCTACAACACCCGATGTCACAGGAAGGCAAATATGATCATCAAGGACAATAACCACCCGAGCCACTGCCTGTTCACCCCACTTCCATCCAGAAGGCAAGATCAGTACAGGTGCATCAAAGCTGGGACAGAGAGATTGAAAAACAGCTTCTATCTCAAGGCAATCAGATTGTTAAACAGCCACCACTAGCACAGAGAAGTGGCTGCCTACCTACAGACTTGATATCATTGGCCACTTTAATAAATGGAACACTGGTCACTTTATTAATTCCACTTTAAGAATGTTTACATATCTCACATTACTCATCTCATATGTATATGATGTATACTGTATCATTCACTATCTATTCTTTACTATCTCAGCCGCTCTGTCACTGCTCATCCATATATTTTATACTTATATATTCTCATCCCATTCCTTTAATAGATTGTCTTAGGTTTTGTTGTAGAATTGTTAGATATTACCTGTTAGATACTGCTGCACTGTCGGATCTAGAAGCATAAGCATTTTGCTACACTCGCAATAACATCTGATAACCATGTGTATGTGACCAATAAAATTTGATTTGGTCTTTTATTGTCCCCAGCACAAGGTGCACTTGTGTAATGGTCATGCTGTTTAATCAGCTTCTTAATATGCCACACCTGTCAGGTGGATGGATTATCTTGGCAAAGGAGAAATGCTCACTAACAGGGATGAACACAAATTTGTCCACAAAATTTGAGAGAAAAAAGCTTTTTGTGCGTATGGAACATTTCTGGGATATTTTTGTTCAGCTAATGAAACATGGAACCAAAATGTCACATGTTGCATTTATATTTTTGTTCAGTGTACATACATATCATCCATTTGGTCATTTCATCTGACAGTAAAAATGGTGAGTAATTAATTATTGTGTTATTGTCCAATAATGTTAATGGACAAAAATTGCCCACTGATGCTAAATAGATGCAATGAATGATCTAATTTAATAAATGTGAAAATGAATATTATAGAAGTGCTGCACATTGAAAAGTCAGGCTTTGTAGCCTCTCTGGTCTAAGTCAAAGGTAATCCATGTTGGCTACTCTCCCCCTTCTTCTTCTGATGTCAACTTCAAAGAGGAAGTGACAAACAGAATACCATTATATCTTGGCACTGGGTGTTATGAATGCTTTATGAAGGCTTCGTGGAAGTCTGACTGATATTCATTTCTGATTTTCTTTTGTGTCATGCTTATAACAGACACGTTTTCCAAAAACTAAGATCACTATGATTCAGCATGGAAATACTGCAATATTATTGGGAAAAACAAAACACAAAAATCACACAGAAGGACAAATGTCCATTTGTAACTCTACAAAACCATTACAATGAGAGAGGTGGTTTTGTATTTTTATAGACAAGCCCCCCCAAAGGCATCAAGCAAGCTCCAGATTTCCTCGTCTTTTTTCTCTTTATTGAGATACACAACCATCTGAGCAGTTAATTCTGTTTGCTGACACAGATTTGAATAGTCTGACTGATCCTTAGAGAAGTACAGTTAGAGAGAAGTTGGCGTGCCAAACGAGTGCTTCTGACACTCAGATGCATCCAGTGCTGTGAGGTAGTCAGCAAGACTTTGGAAGCCTGCTCACTGTCTACAACCATTCTCATCTTGAATGAACCAGAGGGTCCCATTGCATTGCCCTTCAACAAAAACAAATGCCAAGACCGGACATTAGAATACACTCCCAGCTCCAACATGTTGAATATTAAATAAGCAAACAGATAAATATATTTATTTTCAGGTAAAAAGAAAACAAACGCTATCCATAGCTGACTGTCTTCCATAAACAATGCAATACTGAACTGAACTGCAGGGTGCAGATACCGTAAATTAAGGACACCATGTCTGGTTTCTCATCAAAGAAGGTTCCATGTCAAAGCAAAAACATTGTATCCTGGGGTAGCTATGTAGATTCAAACTGATGTTGGCATTGGCTCCTCTATGAACTGAAGAGATAAATACTCACACTAGAAACAGCAATACTGTATCTTAATCACAGTGGAATATGCTACTGAAATGTGCTCATACTTGCATGTCAGTCATGTGACATACCCATATTCTGTCAGATTGATCACTATAATAGAGCATCTGGAGGCATTTCATGAATCCTGAAATAACTAGAAACCCATCCGCTCCAATTAAAGGTCTATATCTCCCATGGCAATCAAATGAAATAGTCTATTCCAGTAATTCATGAGAATTCATTCTACAAATCTGAGAGGAAAATTATTTTCACAAAATGATTTTATCACAGTCACAGCAAATGGATTTTGATACATCGTAAATCCAACAACGTGCAGCAATAGGCTCTAGCAAAATGATGCAACCGGAGATAGGGGGGTTAAATAAAGACCAACACTGGGATACACTGCAGGCTTATCCATGTGCACCCTCATTACAGACCTATCGCTGGGATCTTACAATAGTGCCTCAAGTGAGCAGCAACTAAAAGAGAAGACAACACTGTCAAGTGCCATAAACGAACAATGTTTTACACCCAGGGCAGAGAGATGCTTCTCTGCCAGAGGAATGTGGAATTGTCATACCAGATCAATATTAGCATACAGCTTTTCAACAGAACAACAGCCACCTCTGTTGAATTGTATCCATGGAAGGAGTAGCATTTCCTACATATGATGACCGTGGCATTGTCATGCCATTGTTTAAAGCCTTTATCTCAGCTATAGACAGACATGACAAGTTTACTGTGCTTCATCGTATACATTACACATTTGTACTGTACTTATGCACCATTGAGTTTCATAAACCAGGCTGACCCTAACCTCCTCAACCCTGAAAAAAATGTAAAATGCTATTATTGTATACAATAGTGTACATCTGTCTGCTACAGTGTGTAGATTTACAAAAAGCAGTGATATAACAGAGAACTGAATCTGTCATTTGGATTATTAGGCTATGTAGAGATTACTGCAACAACCACCTATTTGAAATATCAATGGCTTCATCTAAAAATAAACTGGGGCTTGTATAGTCAAACTTACTCCACACCTACACACAACAGTATTTCTATAGAATCATCTATTCTATGGTATCCTCCTAAACAAATCAAGCTCTATTCACAATCATAGTGGTGTGAAAAAGTGTTTTGTATACAAAGGAAGATATTATATCCAGAAAGGAAAGAATTAACAATTAAAATTAACAATTAAACTATATATTTGTTTTATTCTCAATCTTGAATCAACCCAGTTTAAAAGAAGCTGCATTGACACAACAGCTTTATAATGTGTCTATGTGAGTGGGTGTACTGTTGGGCTACAATATTTTCTCATGAATTTTGAGGGGGGTTTGGTAGTTGTTGAATGAAATACATTGCCATAATTGAGTATCGTGGTACTCACAAGCATGTGTGACGGAGAAGCTGTTCGAGGATTCGAGATTGTCTACATTGTAATTGAGATGGAAAGGTTTTTCCGTCACATTTTGATTGGTATTATACAGCTGGACAGCGAATCTGAAAGCGCTGTGCTCCTGCACTGTAGAGCGCATAAAGAGACCACCTATAGAAGAAAGAGAATAGGAGATTACGAAGAATGTCACTTTTCATTGCCTAGTTGCTCTTATGTTTCATGAAAATACAGTATGACGTCAATATCAGTCCTTATAAATCATCAGTCCAATTTTACGCATCACATAAAGTAAGGGTCATCCAGTTAGTTATCTAGAATAAACACCACCCATTTAATTATACATTGATTAACTTGTCAATGTATTATCTACACTGCCCATTGCAGTCGTGGAAAGTTCTGTAGGAAGATACAGTACTTAAATAGGCTATGAGCAACTTTGTGCCATTTTCACCCTCCCCCACTCTAAAGCGGTGTTTCTCTTAGGTGGCTATTACCCTACCTGTCGTTAGTGTAGGCTATTACTGATCAACTTGACAATGAATTATGCAAATATAAAATGAAGTCAACACCACACAACACTGTCTTAATGTACATTGATCTCGTTTTATGTTCAGGCTAAAGAAAAAACATGTTAGTTATGCTATTTCAAATATAACTTACCTATATTTATCTGGTTTGGAAACGCTCCATGCGATTTCCCAAAAAGCCACAACAAAAAAAAGACAATGGCTATTACGCGATGCCTCATTTTCTCCGGCCTCTGAATTTAACTCCTCAAACGAATCTGATATAGGAAAACCATGTACACAAGCCTATGCGCACAGAAAATCCGCCAGACGTGTAAGCAGCTCTCACTGTGTACCACCAGTGATATACTACAGGTACGTTGAGGTGCGAGCGGAACTGCAGCAAAGCGAATCTTATGCCGTTGAGAGGGGAAAAGGCAAAGACTTATCTCAAAGATGGTGGTGGAGCGAGAAGCGGATCTTATTGTGAATAAGGATCATCCAATTGGGCCAGCAGGGGGACGTTGATCAAACTTGATCTAACGTTGAATTATAACATCATCCTCCCCATCCCGCCACTGCAGACTTTGTTGGCTGGGAAAAAACGCGCGGGCGCAGTGTAGAGTTTGTCCACATGGTGTAAAGAGAGTCAAGATACCATGGTATCATCTAACATCTGATCTACCCTACTCAAGTGGGCTAGTTGAGGGTATATCAAATTACTGGTAGACTTTAATGCATCATCTATAAACTATCCGGTGAAGATTAAATTTGTTTACATGAAAAAAATTGCGTTAGGCTAAATTATATTTCTAAATATATTATTGACACAGATATTAAATGAATGCCAGGCAAATTGGTCACCCTCTCATCACCTGTGTAAGTGGTCTTTGGAGATATTCCTGAAGACATGCTAATGTTTTTAACATCTACAGGATCGGTGGGTCCCCCACGGGACGGTTGAGCTAACGTAGGCTAATGCAATTAGCATGAGACTGTAAGTAACAAGAACATCTCCCAGGACATAGACATATCTGATATTGGCATGAAGCTTCAATTCTTGTTAATCTAACTGCACTGTCCAATTTACAGTAGCTATTACAGTGAAAGTCTACCATGCTATTGTTTGAGGAGAGTGCACAGTTATGAACTTGAAAAGTTATGAATAAACCAATTAGGCACATATGGTCAGTCTTGATACAAAATTTTGAACAGAAATGCAATGGTTCATTGGATCAGTCTAAAAATGTGCACATACACTGCTTCCATCTAGTGGCCACAATCTAAATTGCAACTGGGCTGGAATAATACATTAAGGCCTTTCTCTTGCATTTCAAAGATGATGGTACAAAAAAAATACAAAAAAACGAGTTTTTTTCTTTGTATTTTCTTTTAACAGATCTAATGTGTTATATTCTCTTACATTCATTTCACATTTCCACAAACTTCAAAGTGTTTCTTTTCAAATTGTATCAAGAATATGCATATCCTTGCTTCAATGCCTGAGCTACAGGCAGTTAGATTTGGGTATGTCATTTCAGGTGAAAATTGAAAAAAAGGGGCGGATCCTGTTAAAATTCCCTGAACTAAAACCCTAACATTAGCCACAGCAATTGCATTCATAACATATCATACAAATTGTAATTCCTTACATATCATAGGAAAAGAACTATGGACATCCACAAATTAATACATACCATATGAAACGAAACATACCGTATCATACTAATTGGAGTGTCCCGGATTTACGTTTACAATGTTACGTTTACACCTGAGGTCGACAAGCAACAGTGTGCAACTCCTCTGCAATACTAATGAGCATTTCCAACCTAGTGGAGGCGAGAGCACTCTAGCACTGGGAGTGATTTCATTCCCCAGGATGGAACATAACATCCCTTTTCTCTGGGTGCCTTCCTGTGACTAAAGGCACAGTAGGACTTGATGAAGAGGGGTCTGATAAGTCCTGGGCTTTGATGGGGCACTGCAGCAGCACCTGTTTCACATTATCCCGTAACCCCAGAATTAATTAGACAGGCTCAATCACATTCGCTCTAAACATACCCCACAGACAGGCAGTGCAGATGACTCTGCAATCATGGGAGGAATTATGAAAACTTCAAGTGGCACTCAACTAATTTGGGGCATATTTGACTGACTCAAATATGGGCTGGGTTACAGGTTTAAGCTAGGTGGCAAATCCTAATGTTAGCTAGGTGGCTAACATTAGCTAGGCTAGGGGTTAGGGTTAGGGTTGAGGTTAATGTTATGATTTAGGTTTAGGGTTAGGGTTAGGGTTGAGGTTAATGTTATGATTTAGGTTTAGGGGAAGGGTTAGCTAACATGCTAAGTAGTTGCAAAGTAGCTAAAAAAGTAGTAAGTCTGCACAGTTGCTAATATGCTAAAGTTGTCCGTGGTGAGATTCAAACACGCAACTTTCGGGTTGCTAGACATTCGCGTTATATGCCTACCCATTCACCCCAACCAACCGACTTGTGCATACACATCGTTTGGGGGTACAGTTCACAAACGATATTGTGCAGTTATAAAGGTATTAAACCATCTTCTCTAACCACTATACACACGGTAGCATACAGCCTCTCACTATACTGTAGGGATGTGATCCTTCAAAACAATGAGAATTCACACACCAGCACATCTCTATCAAACCACTATGAATAAGATGATATAGATTACATTAGAGAAGCTCTTTGTTCAGAGAGTCAGTGTGTACAGTGGAGAGCCAAAGGCAAGTCAGCCAATCATTACGGCTTCCTGTCAGGACGAGGCCGATGCAGAATAGGTCAGACTGTATTGATCCAGATCAATCAGAGGGATTTAAATGCTTGGCAATACAACTCCGATGTTAATTTACAGTTCACTCACTGATCTAGGGCCAGAACAGTGGTGCTGTGCTGCACAACTGTTGGGTGATTCCATTCCAGGAGCAAATTGTTTTAGCTTTAAAACATTTACAGTATATTTCCTCTGTAAGACATCACAGATTTGATGAACTACACAATTTTCCATTTAAATGGCATATCCCTTTCGGCTCGGCTGTGGAAAATTATTAAATTTGTTCCTGTGCACTCAAAAACAAACAGACTTAATTTGATAGAGCTTGTGGCAAATCTGGCGCTTTACAGTCACTGAGGTGTGTCTGTCATCATGATGAGAGCCATCAGAGGCAAACTCATCCAGAGATAATATACAGGAACACCCTAAAATGAACCGTTTTCATACTACATCTCCCTTTGAAAAGAGAATGGTGTGGTGATGATGATGTGACTAGGTCTAAAACATCTCAGCAGGGAAAAAGATGGGAAACAAGGACTACTGGGTCAAGCTAAATAGGTTGGAAGAGAAAGGAAGGGAGATGAGCAAGAGGTGAGACAGGCAGTCAGGGAGAGATGCAGCGCCTGTCTTTACTCACACGCTCTCTGAAGACATGGAAATGTGCTTTAGGCTTTTAAACAATGAGCAGCCAGCTGTGCATTCTTTCCACACTAAAGTGAATTCAAGATATGAATGTATGTACTGTTGGTGTTGATTAATTATATGCTGTTATTACTCTTATTATGTGCTGTTTGTATTCATTAAAAAAAGGTTTGGTGCAGACAATGGCTTGCCTGAGACATTTTCTTTGAATTATCCTAAGCATGCAAAGGTGGTTGCAAATATCTGGCGTTGCATTCTTTTCATCATATTATAATGAGACACGCACACACAGTGTGTGTGAATTCAGCAAGACCCCACTGAGTGGAAATGACAGTGGGCCATTCCAGCACCTCCTAAGGACTTTAAGTGAACATGCCATTTAGACACTGTTGACCATATGGTACAATTCATGGCACAGTCTAATTTTGGCATACTCTCAATGCTAGTTGTATTTAGCTCACAAACAAACCATATCCCCCAGGGAAATATTTACATTTTCTTTAAATGTCAATATGTTTTATGCAATCCAAGTTTACTAGCAGAAGAGACACACATTAATTTTGTCATCCATAGAGAAGTACAAAGAACATCACCACTATGTGACAGATATCTACCATGTCTACCATGTCTGACTGCAAACTTCATTTCTGCAGGCTGGAGGCCTGACTGGCTGGTGGTAATCATCAGAAGTTGATCACAAGCTGTTTCCATAGTAAGACTTTGTGTGCAAGGTAGTAATGTCTCTAGGGATACGATTCTTAAAAGTAGTGGCCACCTTTCATCAGTGAGAGCCTCTGATTTCTAACTCACATAGCCAAATCCCTGTTACAGGATATTTACATCTAATTCATATTGACTAATTCATATTGACTAATTCATATTGACTAAAGCTGTCAATATACCGTAGATGATGTGAGATGTTTTTTTCCTTTGGTAATGGATTCTTAGAACACACAGAATTACACACAAGTTGTAAGCCTGAGGGAGTGGACTGGCCTATATACAGCCAGGCAAATGCAGTGTTCTACATTTGTACTATGAGCAGAGTGCAAACCGCTACAGTCAGACTCAGACCCATCTGCAATCTACAGTAATTAAATCAGTAAAAAGTCATTTTACTTCCTACTTGTTTCTCCAGCCGGTTTATTCTAAATCATTTGCCCTTTAATTTAATGGAGCATGCATTGTAATGGAATGAGACTGCATTCTAGGGGAGGACAATAATATGGTTTGCTATTTTTGTCAACTTGTTTAACTGTTTGATTATTCTCCCAGAAAAGCACTTGACATATAGAAGACATGCAAATATGTCTGACTGAATCCTCAGCTTGGAGGTGATGCCTGTGTGTCAGGATGAAGCCTTGTTTATTTTACATCACGTCTCCTGTTTTGCCTTCATTACTCAGAGCTAGAGCCTGTGAAATTGGATGTGGGCCGTGCCAGGCATGTGACTGTTTGCAGCGGCTCTGTCTTTCACATTCAAGTTCACATTAGGGCCAAAGCCTGCCAGAGAAACTGGCAAGTGCACTGCAAAAGTGTTCTGATGCATGAGCAGCCTAATTTTCCTCGGGCAGATAAAGAAAATTACGGTTGGCATTGGCTAATTAAAGATGAACAATCCACAGGTAAACAATGTCTCTCTATGTAAACAGAGCACAGTGAACAGTCCTGTCATACAGTTTAACTTCGGTATCAGAGATCAAGAGATGGGGTAGCCAATCAAAGTGAAGAGAACATGACATAACCAGTAGTGTCGTCTGATGGGGTGCTGTCCAGCAGAGCAGAATATGACCCACTTATTTGATTTTTGATATGCCACTTGTGTTTGGTTGGTTGCTAATATTGTAAAGGAAAGTCATATTAGTAGCCTACTGATGCATCTCAAAAACGCCTTAAATCCATAGACTGTACAAGGATAGGTTTACATCCGATGTATTCCATAATTTTCCAACAAATAGTGTACATTGTCATATACATCCTAATGTTGAGTTCATGTGTCTAGTAGTCCATTTTACAGTTTATTGCATGTACCCATGAGAGGAATACCTGTGTTTAACATTAACATTATGGTGTCTTTTCTCTTAGACAGTATTTGACATCAGAATAACAACAAGAGGAGACTTGTCCTCTGTTTAGGGTACTGTACTGAAAGGTCAGAGGATAAAATAACATATTGAATCAAATGAAAGGCTATGGTTGGGATTCCTCTCGGTCTCTGAAATTCATATAAACACCTCTGGTAAATTAGCTGGACTTAATACAGTGCCTTCAGAAATGATTCAAACCCCTTGAATTATTCCACATTTGTTGTGTTACAGCCTGAATTCAAAATTGATTGCATATATTTTCTTCTCACCTATCTACACACAATACCCCATAATGACATTTTAGCAAATGTATTGAAAATAAAATACATAAATATCTCATTTACATAAGTATTCACACCCCTGAGTGAATACTTTGTAGAAGCATCTTAGGCAGCGATTACAGCTTTGAGTTGTCTTGGGTATGTCTGTATCAGCTTTGTACATATGGATTTGGGGATTTTCTCCCATTCTTCCTTGTAAATTTTCTCAAGCTCTGTTAAGTTAGATGGGGAGTGGCTGTGAACAGCAATCTTCAAGTCTTTCCACAGATTTTCAATTGGATTCAAGTCTGGGCTTTGGCTGGGCCACTCAAGGACTTTCACATTCTTGTTCAGAAGTCATTCCAGCGTTTCTTTGGCTGTATGCTTAAGGTCATTGTTCTGTTGGAACGTAAAATCTTCACCCCAGTCTAAGGTCGTTTGCAATCTGAAGCAGGTTCTCATCAAGGATGTGCCTGTATTTGGCTCCATTCATTGTCCCCTCAGTCCTTACCAGTCTCCCAGTCCATGCAGCTGAAAAGTATCCACGTAGCATAATGGTGCCACCATCATGCTTCACGGTAGGGATGGTGTTAGATGGGTGATGACCTGTGCCTGGTTTTCTCCAGACATAGCGCTTTACAAAGAGTTAAAATTATGTGTCCACAGAGTTTTTCACTTGCCTTTTTTGCAAACTCTAGGCGTGCTGTCATGTGCCTTTTTCTCAGGAGTGGCTTCCGTCAGTCCACTCTCCCATAAAGCCCTGATTGATGAAGTGCTGTAGAGACTGTTGAACCTGGCAGGTTCTCCCATCTAAGCCAAGGAACTCTGTAGTTCTGTCAGAGTGGTCATTGGGTTCTTTGTCACCTCCCTGACCAAGGTCCTTCTTGCCAGTTGCTCATTTTGGTCAGATGGCCAGCTTTGGACAGAGTCTGGGTAGTTCCATAATTTTTCAATTTCCCAATGATGAAGACCAAAGTGCTCTTGGACATTTTAAACACTATAAATTGTTTTATACCCTTCCCCAGATATTTCTCGGAGATATACGGATAGTCCCTTGGACTTCATGTTATAGTTTGTGCTCTTACATGCACTGTCAACTGTGGGGCCAGGTGTGTTTCTTTCTAAATCCTGTCCAAACAATCGAATTGGCCACAGGTGGACTCCAATCAAGTTGTAGTGACATTTCAGGGATGATCAAATGAAATTGGTGTATCTGAACTCAATTTTGAGTGTCATAGAAAAGGGGTGTGAATACTTATGTAATTGTTATATTTGTATTTAATTTTCAATAAATTTGCTAACATTTCTAAAAGCATGTTTTAACTTTGTAATTATGGGGTATTGTAAAATATATTTACTCAATTTTGAATACAGGCTGTAACCCAACAAAATGTAGAATAAGTCAAGGGATATGAATACTTTCTGAAGGCACTGTATGTTCCTTCACCAAAGTGCTCTGGACAAAAAAATGTCAAATGTTCACTTTTCATGAAAAAGTATTTTATTGTTTCTGCAGATAAGATGAAAGAGCTGACCACCAGGTTGTTCTTGACAGTTTAATAACTTAGACTAAATGTGTTCCTTTTTACCATTTCTCTCATCGCTGGCAGTGCCCTGGATTTCAGGAGTGAAGGCCTCAGGCTGATACACTAATGTTCAGTATCATGTATTCCACTCCAGGTCTTGACAGACTGAGATACTTGGGAAGGATTCTTAAAAAGGCTTTAAACAAGTATCCTGGCTCGTCTGTACAACCATACCGGTATTCAATATAGAAGTATATATATTTTTAAACAAAATGGCATAAATGAAAGTCAAATGTCAAGGCATATTTCAGTGGCAAAAATATTTTTGATTTTTTATCAGTAGAGCTGCCAGGAAATGTCCTGGAAATGCCAAAACTGCAGGGGTAAAGATCCCATTAAGTGAGGTAAGGTAAGTGCATGCATATTTGTTTCAGTTTATATGTATGCTATAGTATGTATGAGAGGGAGAGGGAGAGGAGCACCAGAAGTGCTTGCCCTGTCTCAATAATTCAATAGAAACAACAGAGTAGATGTGTCTACTGGCTTTATCAAGAAATCCCGCTATGCCCTGCGACAAACCATCAAACAGGCAAAGCGTCAATACAGGGCTAAGATTGAATCATACAACACCGGCTCCGACGCTCGTCGGATGTGGCAGGGCTTGCAAACGATTACAGACTACAAAGGGAAGCCCAGCCGCGAGCTGCCCAGTGACACGAGCCTACCAGACGAGCTAAATCACTTCTATGCTCGCTTTGAGGCAAGCAACTGTCGTGTCTTTGGCTATGCCAGATTAAGTGATATGACATACTATTCTATAAAATAATTTATCCGTAATTAATATTACCTGATTGAGCTAATCATGTAAATGTAATTAACTAGAGAGTCGGGCACCACAAAATAATATTTGTAGAGCTGTTATCTTCAGAATAAACTCTTAAAGACCTAGTAATATTTTACATCAATAGCAGTCAATATTAATCATCGTCTTAATTCAGTCTCATCTGAAAGTTGTAAATTCTTGGTTATCTGCACGAACCCTGGCTAACAAGTTGAACCAGCAATACAAAATTGGGTTTAATAATTTATTTACTAAATACCTAACTAATCACACAGAATTACACATACACATAATTAAATCATAACTTGATTACAAATTACGCCATAAAGGAAAACATCTCTAGCGGGCGGAACAGATATGACAGCTTGTTACACAAACGAAAAGGGGCTGGGTTGAGTGAAGGAGCAGGAAGACTGACGACCAAAGGCCGAAGCTGTGCTATCGTAAATACAGTATCTTATGCATTCTAAATTACTGCCCATTTGGAAAAGGAAAATGCAATAAATATTTACTCTGAGCTGCGCTTCGGTAGGTTGGTGGTAGATGGAAGGCCGAATTGCCCAACCGAGTCCTTTGAAGAATGTCTCTGGTTGTCAATTGGATACGTTGTAGTAACGTCATTGTGTGATAGACGGGATACTCTGTCTGTTCCTTCCTAACCCTCGTTTGCACCTGCTGTTGCTAACTCAACGGCTAGGAGGTATCACTTCTGTAGTGAATAAGAATTCAAAGTTCATACCATTCGCAACCAAAGCTCACGCTGATGTTGGCTTCGTTCTGTAGTTATTATCTGAACCATTCTGACGTAGGACCGTTGTCCTCACGTCCTCGGAACAGATGGTTATATTGTCGTCAAGGGCTTATATAGGAAGGGAGAGGAGGGCGTGTTTGAAACGTTTTATAGCCCATGTCCCTTCACAGGGGCGGGCCACTGATTGAGCAGAGCCTTATCTTATGAAAACCCAAATCTCACATTTTAGAAGCTAAAATCACATCTCATCCCATCACGAATAATTTCATATTCAAACATATAAATTGAACAACAATTCCATGTGAATCCGATAACTCGGATGTGTAGACTTTCCACTGTAGAGTTTATGTAATCTTATCATTGATGAGAATGTCTCAGATGACAACCCGAACTGACATCATATTCATTTAGTACCACCGCATATGTTCCATTGGTCAGATTACCAGAATATAGTTAATTTCCCCCCACCTTCTGATGTTCCCAGAATCTCTATGTTAACCAAGGGTTTTGTAAATGTAACTTCAGTAGGGTAGAGAGAGGAAAAAGGGGGGAAGAGGTATTTATGACTGTCATAAACCTACCCCCCAGGCCAACGTCATGACACAACACTGAGGCATGCATGATTTCATCAGCTGTTCCGGACGACTATGTGATCACGCTCTCCATAGCCGACGTGAGTAAGAACTTTAAACAGGTCAACATACACAAGGCTGTGGGGCCAGACGAATTACCAGGACGTGTGCTCCGGGCATGTGCTGACCAACTGGCAGGTGTCTTCACTGACATTTTCAACATGTCCCTGGTTGAGTCTGTAATACCAACATGCTTCAAGCAGACCACCATAGTCCCTGTGCCCAAGAACACAAATGCAACCTGCCTAAATGACTACACACCCGTAGCACTCACGTCCGTAGCCATGAAGTGCTTTGAAAGGCTGGTAATGGCTCACATCAACACCATTATCCCAGAAACCCTAGACCCACTCCAATTTGCATACCGCCCAAACAGATCCACAGATGATGCAATCTCTATTGCACTCCACACTGCCCTTTCCCACCTGGACAAAAGTAACACTTATGTGATAATGCTGTTCATTGACTACAGCTCAGCATTCAACACCATAGTACCCTCAAAGCTCATCACTAAGCTAAGGATCCTGGGAATAAACACCTTCCTCTGCAACTGGATCATAGACTTCCTGACAGGCCTCCCCAGGTGGTGAGGGTAGGTAGCAACACATCTGCCACGCTGATCCTCAACACTGGAGCTCCCCAGGGGTGCGTGCTCAGTCCCCTCCTGTACTCCCTGTTCACCCACAACTGCATGGCCAGGCACGACTCCAACACCATCATTAAGTTTGCTGACGACACAACAGTGGCCCGATTCCCGACAACGATGAGATAGCCTATAGGGAGGAGGTCAGAGACCTGGCCGGCTGGTGCCAGAATAACAACCTATCCCTCAATGTAACCAAGACTAAGGAGATGATTGTGGACTACAGGAAATGGAGCATCGAGCACGTCCCCATTCTCATCGACGGGGCTGTAGTGGAGCAGGTTGAGAGCTTCAAGTTCCTTGGTGTCCACATCAACAACAAACTAGAATGGGCCAAACACACCAAGACAGTCGTGAAGAGGGCACGACAAAGCCTATTCCCCCTCAGGAAAGTAAAAAGATTTGGCATGGGTCCTGAGATCCTCAAAAGGTTCTACAGCTGCAACATCGAGAGCATCCTGATCGGTTGCATCACTGCCTGGTATGGCAATTGCTCGGCCTCTGACCGCAAGGCACTTCAGAGGGTAGTACGTACGGCCCAGTACATCACCGGGGCAAATCTGCCTGCCATCCAGGACCTCTACACCAGGCTGTGTCAGAGGAAGGCCCTACAAATTGTCAAAGAACCCAGCCACAGACTCTTCTGGCAAGCGGTACCGGAGTGTCAAGTCTAGGACAAAAAGGCTTCTCAACAGTTTTTACCCCCAAGCCATAAGACTCCTGAACAGGTAACCAATGGTTACCCAGACTATTTGCATTGTGTGCCCCCCTCCCAACCCCTCTTTTACGCTGCTGCTACTCTCTGTTTATCTTATATGCATAGACACTTTAACTATACATTCATGTACATACTACCTCAATTGGCCCGACCAACCAGTGCTCCCGCACATTGGCTAACCGGGCTATCTGCATTGTGTCCCACCACCCGCCAACCCCTCTTTGCTACTCTCTGTTCATCATATATGCACAGTCACTTTAACAATACCTACATGTACATACTACCTCAATAAGCCTGATTAACCGGTGTCTGTATATAGCCTTTCTACTCTTTTTTCAAATGTCTTTCCACTGTTGTTTTATTTCTTTACTTACCTACACACAAACACACACACACACACACACACACCTTTTTTTGGGCACGATTGGTTAGAGCCTATAAGTAAGCATTTCACTGTAAGGTTTACACCTGTTGTATTCGGTGCACGTGACAAATTATCTTTGATTTGATTTGTCAGATGCTGCCTCACACTTTCAATGAGCACATCAGCATGAGAGCTGGCTGTACCGTTGGATGCAGATACTGCTGCGTTTCAGCAGGGCCAGAAACAGGGTGGCAGCATTGCTTGCCAACATGTTTCTCAGCAGCCAGTCAAATGGACAAAAGTAAGCCACAGGTGTGCCCTATCAGGACCCTTGTTTAGTTACACAGCTCAAAAGTAATCACTCGGTTGTGCCTATTCTTCAGAATACCACAGCTCTCATATCTGTTCTGGGGAGACAACAGAGAGCATAATAAAGAAGTCCTGAAGTAGTCCTCCATGGAAGCAATTGAATCCACCTAAGGGACTGTATACCAGCCTAAGGCATGGTAATAATGAAATGGCACTGTTATAACTATTCACAGATAGTTTAAGTCGGATCATCAGTACTCATCCATTTATATGCAGATGATGCAGTCTTATACTCAGCTGGCCCCTCCCCGGATGTTGTGTTAAATGCTCTCCAATAAAGCTTTCTTACAAGCTTTCTCTGCCCTTAACCTTGTTCTGAAAAACTCCAAAACAAAGGTTATGTGGTTTGGTAAGAAGAATGCCCCTCTCCCCACAGGTATGATTACTACCTCTGAGGATTTAGAGCTGTCCTTCTGTCCTCCTCTGTACTTCTCTCAGCATATATCAAAGTTGCAGGCTAAAGTTAGAGGAAACCAAGTCTAGATTTATCTTAATCGCTCCTCTTTCACTCCAGCTGCCAAACTAACCCTGATTCAGATGACCATCCTACCCATGTTAGATTACGGAGACGTAATTTATAGATCGGCAGGTAAGGGTGCTCTCGATGGCTAGATGTTCCTTATAGGACGCATCACTGAACTCTATACTCTTCTGTAAACTGGTCATCTCTGTATACCTGTCACACGGCCCACTGGTTGATGCTTATTTATGAAACCCTCTTATGCCTCACTCCCCCCTATCTGAGATATCTACTGCAGCCCTCATCCTACACATACAACACCCGTTCTACCAGTCACATTCTGTTAAAAATGAAAAGTCTTCTCAGTTCGCTGCAGCTAGCGACTGGAACGAGCTGCAACAAACATTCAAACTGGACAGTTATCTCAATCTCTACATTCAGACTCAATCAGTATTGTTGTCTCAACCTTCTTGCCCTTTGTGCTGTTGTCTTTGCCCAATAATGTTTGTAACCTGTGCTGCTGCCATGTTGTGTTGCTACCATGCTGTGTTGTCATGTGTTGCTGCCATTCTATATTGTTGTCTTAGTTCTCTCTTTATGTTGTCTCTCTTGTCATGAGGTTTGTTTTGTCCTATATTTTTATTTTATTTTATTTTTAATCCTCCGTCCCCGCAAGAGGCCTTTTGCCTTTTGGTAGGCCGTCATTGTAAATAAGAATGTGTTCTTAATGACTTGCCAAGTTAAATAAAGGTTAAATAAAATTAAAATAAAACAAATACATTTGACAACAACCCAGTAGACATGGGCAGTTATGGTAGCTGTAATGTCATGGTTATTATAGAGTTGTAAATGCTTGATGATGGCCAGGTGGATCAAGCAGTGTTAGCTAGATTTCCACTGGGGCTGAATTAAAAGCCTTGGACAGAATCTGTGTCCCTGGAATCTGCCTGGAATGGCTTATAACAGGCACAGTTGAATTACTGTTATTGAATCACATACAGTATGCAGCGCTAAAGTTGTCATGAGATTAAGTCCAAGGCAGAATGCTGCTTTATTAGCATTGTCAGTGTGTCCAAAAGAGGGCAGCTCAAGGCAGTGTTTTATGTTTTTGTTTTCCTTTGGAGATGTGCAGCAGAAACACTGTTGACATGAGCCTCATCACTCTAAGGCTATTTACTCTGAACGCTCCCCAGCTTCAGATGATAGGATGACCTTGCAGCCTCTAATATGTTGCTTCCTGGCAGAAGGAAGGCACAGATTGTCCTCCACGCCATTTCTAAGTATTTGTTAATAGAGGAGCAATTGGAAGAATGCATTGATTGTTTGGAACAACATAATTTCCCCCTATAATTCATGCAACATCCTCTAATGGAAGAGAATGTGCCACTTCATGGTATAGTTCCATTTGACAGCAAGATGCACTCACAATTTAGCTCTAATTGCAGATGAATACCTACAGTAATGCAGTACAACTACCACTGTGTATTCTATAATAATGAGACGATCTCAGTATATTATATAAGTTGGAGAGCCATTTTATCCTGTACTAGCATGCTGGTAACTACAGGGAGCTAAGGTGCTGCAGCACAAATTAATATTAACGGTAATTTGATTCCAACATCCTTGTGTCTTCAGCTGCAGAATATCCCACAGGCAAATTGTCAGTGCTTAGAGAGCGGAGCAAATTAGCCTGGCAATTTTAATTAGCGAGGTTCTGCTTTCTCAAAAAGCCCACCGTCTCCCTCTTCCTTTTGATGAGATATTGACTATGCCCATACTGTAGAAAAATTACAAAAAGGTGAAACTGTGAGTCACGAAAGGAGGAAACTGTATGCATGGGAGAGGCAGTAGACTGTGTTGTTACCAGTTTCCGTGTGAATCTAAGAACATTTTGGTGGGGTAATTAGAGTGACCAAGCTTCAAAAGACTCCTGATAAAAAGGAAGTACTGTAGCCTATAGCATGGAGAGGAGATAAACTAGGTCTGGTTGTACGGCTGCTTATACCAGCTCACAGGTTTATATGATCCCGATTCAGTGTGAAGCCAGTGTTAAACTGCTACGTTTTGAGCAGGTTATACATGCATGACTATCTAATTAGCTATTTGTGAGGAAGAGGCATAGCTGAAAAACAGATCATAGTCAGTGAAACCAGAAATAACCAAATCATAATAATTATTTTTTTTCAATACATTTCAAATGGATAAATTAGTGTATTGTATAATACTGTAGTATAGCATGATTTTGTGCCAGATCAAAGTCAAATGTTCAATTCAGTGAACTGATTCAACCCCCTTGGGGACTGCAGGTTCCTAGACGACCTTCAGGAACTTTAGGTTGGACGCCATATACGTTCTCTCAATCAGGGGCTCACAGGGCCAAATGATTATTGTCATGTCAGCCTGAGGTCCATGTGACTTGACTGACAACATGTCTGACAAAACAGAAAGACCATGAGGACCAACCTCATTACAGCTTCTCTACCTACAGTGCTGTATACAGCTACTGCAGACCTGGGTCATATATGCCTTTCTGCCATTTCAACCAGCCTTGAATTCTCTACTTATCCATAATTACCACAATGTAATCTGTTTGATTGTTATGACCTAACTACACTGAACAAAAATATAAACACAACATGTAAAGTGTTGTTCCCATGTTTCATCATCTGAAATAAAAGATCCCAGAAATGTTCCATATGCACATATGTATGTTTACATCCCTGTTAGTGAGCATTTTTCCTTTGCCAAGATAATCCATCCACCTGACAGGTGTGGCATGTCAAGAAGCTGATTAAACAGCATGATCATTACACAGGGGCACAACGTGCTGAGGACAATAAAAGGCTACTCTAAAATGTGCAGTTTTGCCATGTAACATAATGCCACCGATGTCTCAAGTTGAGGGAGCATGCAATTGGGTTGCTGAACTGCAGGAATGTCCACCAGAGCTGTTACCAGATAATCAAATGTTAATTTCTCTACCATAAGCCGCCTCCAACGTCGTTTTAGAGAATTTGGCAGTACGTCCAACCGGCTTCACAACCGCAGACCACGTGTATAGTGTCATATGGGTGAACAATTTGCTGATGTCAAAGCTGTGAACAGAGTACCCCATGGTGGCGATGAGGTTATGGTATAGGCAGGCATAAGTTACAAACAATGAACACAATTGCATTTTATCGATGGCAATGAATGCAGAGTACTGTGATGATATCCTGATGCACATTGTCATAACATTCATCCGCCACCATCACCTCATGTTTCAGCATGATAATGCACGGCCCCATGTCGCAAGGATCTGTACACAATTGCTAGACGCTGAAAATGTCCCAGTTATTCAATGGCCTGCATACTTACCAGACATGTCACCATTGAGCATGTTTGGGATGCTCTGGATCAACGTGTACAACAGCGTGTTCCAGGTCCCGCCAATATCCAGGAACTTCGCACAGCTATTGAAAAGAAGTGGGACAACGTTCAACAGCCTGATCAACTCTATGCGAAGGAGAGGTTCCGCCCCTCATGAGGCAAATGGTGGTCACAGCAGATACTGACTGGTCTTCTGATCCACATCCCTACCTTTATTTTAAGGTATCTGTGACCAACAGATGCATGTCTGTATTCCCTGTCATGTTAAATCCATAGATTAGGGCCTAATTTATTTATTTCAATTGACTGATTTCCTAACATGAACTGTAACTCAGTAAAATCTTAGAAATTGTTGCATTTATATTTTTGTTCAGTATATTTGAAGATGTGGAGACTTGTTGGAAAATGTAGCACATGTAGCTATCTGTACTGTGTTAGAGTATCCTTCTTATCCATGCAAAAGTTAGATTTAATTTTAAAGCCAGTTCAGTACACTGCTGTCATTCCCTAAGGTGATGCCCCAGACTTACTGTATCTATAAATATGGTTACTGGGCTGCATTCCCCCAGTTGCACAGCTCTTTTATGCATACTGCTGTACCCCTTAACATGGCCTGCCACAGCACTAAGACATCCACTATGTCCTGGTCCAGCATGGAGCGCTGCTGGTGGTGATCACTGCACTGACTGACTGAATCACATCAGCTTTAGCCTCCGCCTCAGATAACAGGCACGGAGGGTTAGCTATGTCCCCAGGTCAGCCTGAACATCCCTAAACATCCTTGGCCAAGACACTGACATTCTGAACTGTGTTTGCTAGAGATATTATTACAACAAAGGCTTGGAGTTTTTCTCATCAGTTTGTGTGGTAAGTATAACACAAACTAAACAGCCTATTCAAAATACACAGACCAGTACTGAAAAGATGTGGATGTCTGATGGCAATACTCAATCTGAATGACATTATGTAAACTAGATGACATGCTGAAACAGGAAAGTTGGAAAGACATAATCGTCTAGAATGTCATTGTATGCTGTATCATTAAGATTTCCCTTTACTGGAACTCAGGGGCCCGAACCATGAAAAACAGCCCGACTATTATTCCTCCTCCACCAAACTTTACAGTTGGTACTACGCATTCTGGCAGGTAGTGTTCCCCTGGCATCCGCCAAACCCAAATTCGTCTGTCGAACTGCCAGATGGTGAAGCGTGATTCATCACACCAGAGAATGCGTTTCCATTGCTCCAGAGTCCAATGGCGGCGAGATTTACACCACTCCAGACGCTTGGCATTCATTGCACATGGTGAACTTAGGCCTGTGTGCGGCTGCTCGGCCAGCGAAACCCATTTCCCGACGAACAGTTAGTGCGGATGTCTCTTCTAGCGGCAGTTTGGAACTCGGTAGTGAGTGTTGCAACCAAGAACATACCATTTTAAAGCGCTACACGCTTCAGCACTCGGCGGTTCCGTTCTGTGAGATTGTGAGCAGTTTTTGCTCCTAGAAATTTCCACTTCACAATAACACCACTGACAGTTGACTGGAGCAGCTCTAGCAAGGCAGACATTTGAGGAACTGACTTGTTGGAAAGGTGGCATCCCATGTGACGGTGCCACGTTTAAAGTCACTGAGCTCTTAAGTAAGACCATTTTACAGCCAATGTTTGTCTATGGAGATTGAATGGCTGTGTGCCCGATGTTATACACCTGTCAACAGCAGGTGTGGCTAAAATAGTAAAATCCACAAATTTGAAAGGGCGTCCACATACTTTGTACATAGTGTTTATGTGCCATATGGTCCAAAGACAACAGACAGTTTTAAGTTTAAGATGTTTTCCTTTTCCACTAGATTTTATCATCTTCCTAACTACAAAACAGCACTGAGTGCCATAGCAGACACTCCTCCCCCCCGGGCCCTTGTCTGCCCCTCCTCTCCAACAGATCAGCAGCTGCTTACAGGGAGGCTGCCCAGCATCGTTAGGTAAGGATGGTAGGTGACTGAGCCAAGGAGGTCAGCACCTTCCTGCTCGTCTGAATCTCGTATTTTTACATATGATTCATTCTGAATTGCTAATAAAAAGGTCTGTGAGCTTATTGACAGCTTTTTAATCGCCTCAATTATTTCATGTCTTGTTTGGCTTGCAATAACCTATACAATTATTCATAAGTTAGCTACCACTATGTTGCCTTGCTACTGTGCCACAATACTCTTGCCAAGCTGCTGAAGCAACTGAAACTTACTGAAATGTTTCAGGTAGGTTATGCATGTTTGGTTATGAATAGAGGGATCATTTGTTGCCTTCTGCAGGTTTTTCATCAGATCCTTGTTATCACTGTGCTGACATGAAGATTGCACACTTGGCTATGTGTGGAGAAACAGAGATAGAAGGCTTTATGTGCTGGTGGGCGAGTTTCCTCTCTCTGCCCAAGTGCTACATGTTATTTCTGTTTCACAAGAAGGCATTTTTATTAAGCCCAATAAAGTAATGGACTGCTATGGGAATTGTCACTTCCTCAGGGAAATGTGCAGTATGAACATGGTACAAGATGTAGTAGAAGCTGCCATAAAATATTTATTTGGAAGTACTCACTGAATCAGTTGCTTTCGGTGCAAAAAACAGCACACTCCCCACAGCCAATAGTAATAGCGGTTCTGTCACTTTGTTTGTTACTGTGCATGTGTCAGTGTCTAAGTGTAATAACAAATAAAGCCCACTGAAAGACTCACATGACATCATCTGCAATGTCAGCCATCGTTACTGGACAGCAATGCCCTCTGCCGTTTGAAAATGTTGCTGCAGGTGGAAATGGGAATGAAATAGAAGAGTTGAATCCAGAGTACTTGTGTTTCTTTTTAACTGTTATTTAACCCTTACGTTACCAGTAAGTTGACTGAGAACTCATTCTCATTTACAGCAACAACATGGGGAATAGTTACGGGGAGCGGATGAATGAGCGGATGAATGAGCCAATTGGAAGCTGGGGACAAGCCATAAGACTCCTGAACATCTAATAAAATAGCTACCCAAACTATTTGCTTTGCACCCCCCCTTTACACTACTGCTACTCTTCTCTACCTACATGTACATATTACCTCAACTAACCTCTGCACCAGCATGACTCTGTACCTGTACCCCCTGTATATAGCCTCGCTATTGTTATTTGACTTCTGCTCTAATTATTTGTTACTTTTATTTCTTATTCTTTTTAACTGCATTGTTGGTTAAAGCTGGTAAGTAAGCATTTCACTGTAAAGGTCTACACCTGTATTTGGCGCATGTGACATATAATTTGATTAGGTGGCCATGATGGTTTGAGGGCCAGATCAGGAATTTAGCCAGGACACCAGGGTTAACACCTCTACTCTAACAATAAGTGCCATGGGATCTTTAGTGAACACGGAGTGTCAGCACACCCGTTTAACATCCCATCTGAAAGACGACACCCTATACAGGGCAATGTTCCCAATCACTGCCCTGGGGCATTGGGATAAAGAAAAAATACCAGGGGAAAAAACTGACTCCTACTGGCCCTCTAACACCACTGGTCTCCCATCCAGGGACCGTCCAGGACCAACTCTGCTTAGCTTCAGAGGCAAGCCACCAGTGGGATTACATTTGTTATTATACTATAGATCAGTACGTACATAGTTAAGCGTTAGTATTTGCCATCATCTAAAGTTGTCCACTCAATTAGATGGATTGGTAGTCCTCTAGAGATATAGGCCTAATCAGAATAGACAGTCCTACATTGATTATAACAGAAATGTTCTTCATTATAGTACTAACATGCAGAGAAAACTATTCATGTCAATCTGTGTACATATACATGACAACACCAATACATAAATTAAAGTAATTACAGTGTCAGTGAGCCGTAGTTAAACATACACTGTGATAACAATAACCTGAGAGAGGGAGGACACTGGAATGAAAAATGGAACCCCTAACTGCATAGGATACACAGGGCTCCTCTGCACCAAACCAAACAATGCTTTAGAGCTGCTGGAGTCTGATGAGGACACTGTTGGGCAGAAAATACATTAAATCAGTCTTGTTGCTGCTTAACAGCCTTCTGGGGGAAAAAATTAATCACCCTGCATTTCCTGCACACACTTAAACTCACACTGCCTTTACGCTGGCCAAAATAACCTTGCATCTAGCACGTCACCTACTTACTGATGGTAAAAACTGTAGATAGCTTGGTTATCATAGCACTTCAACAACAGAGTTTGTATTGTGCCTCAGACAGATATGCTTGATCGAGCCTCAGCCCCAATTAGTGCTGAATAAATGTCATGACACTGTAATGGTGTTCTGTAAAAGGAAAACAAGAAAAGATGATGGCTAGGGACACAAGCAGGAACTAGGGTTAAACCAAATAAATTAATTCAATTTCTCATCATAATCACGAATGCCTATATGAACCTGTGTATTTTTTATCTTCTGCATTTCAGGTTGTTTTTCCTGGTTGGTCATTACTTTAGCCAGCTACTGCAGCTTCATAATAGATATAGAATTGAACTTAGAAAGGGACATAGCTACTTTCATAACACTAAATTGAACATCTCTTCCAGTTGGACCGGACTTCCATTTACAGTATTGACCAGACGATGGCAGCTGCTGAATGGCTGTGAATTTTGAGGTCACTTTAAGTAAGAGCCATCTGAACATTTCACAATCTGCTCCTGATTCTCTGGAATGAGTTCTTTATTGTCATGATTTCTCCATTCCTAATGGAGCACACACCTCATTTTCATGAAATTCTTCTTAAGTTCGAAGTGCTTTCAAAACAGCACTTCAAAAGACACAATTAAAGTTCAAAATATTACATTATGTCGTCAAACAAAACAATACACAGCTTTGTCCAAGAAGATGCTGATTCATGTCTTTATAAACACAACCAATAGCAAGACTACAAAACCATCAGCAGAGGTCAATCTCCTTTCTCCAGTACTACAGTTCAGAGCTTAGGGTCATAACTCAGCCTGTTATTTAGTCTTCTTCAGTGGAAGGCAGCACGCGGTTTTGATCCATTTGATTTTCCTGTCATGCTCCTCCTTGCTGTGAGGCCCTGGGAGAAAACACATTGACTTATTGATTAGACTGAGAGCACAGGCCACATGGCCGCCTACCTTATATGAACTCATCAGTCCGTCAGCTTCTCCCCTGGCCGTAGCCTGCCAGCCAAAGGTGAGGAATGGTATCTCTCACTGGTATAAGCTAGAGGACATTACTTTACTATTCAGCGCTAATTAACAGTAAGAAAATTCATGAAATCCTACAAAAGCAAACGAATCAATCCAATGCATTTCATCTTGGCCAATCAAGACCTCAAGTCATGTACCTTCAAAGTGGGAACATTGCTGTTGTGTCAACAGTGTTATTTTATAAAGAGTCTGAGTTACATAAATATGCAATGGAATGTCATAAACAAAGATTTGAAACTTGAAAAGTTCAATTTCAAAAGAAAAATGGATTGTTCAAAACTTGCAGTGAAAGCAAAAAAGTTCCCAGTACTGGACTGCCCCACCCCGTCCTCCTCTACATCGTCCTCTGAGCTGAGGACCACTGAGTCTAACAGGGAACACACAGAACAGTTCAATGGTTATTACTGTGTCTATAGATACGTTATCTGTAGTCAAATTACAGTTTCATCTGTTTTATAAATGTGTGACTTGTTAAGCACATTTTTACTCCTGAACGTTTTTAGGCTTGTCACAACAGGGGTTGAATACTTATCTGTGCCTTCAGAAAGTATTCACACCTCTTGACTTTTCCACATTTTGTTGTGCTAAAGCCTGAATTTAAAATGGATTGAGATGTGTGCTGACCAGTGACACAACAATACCCCATAATGTCAAAGTGGATATGTTTTTACAAATTAATAAAAAATATAAAGTTGAAATGTCTTGTGTTAATAAGTATTCAATCCCTGTTATGGCAAGCCTAAAAAAGTTCAGGAGTAAAAATGTGCTTAACAAGTCACATAAGTTGCACGGACTCTGTGTGCAACAGTCTTTAACATGATTTTTGATAGACTACCTCATCTCTATACCCCACACATACAATTATCTGTAAGTTCCCTCAGTTGAGTGGTGAATATCAAACACAGATTCAACCACAAAGACCAGGGAGGTTTTCCAATACCTCGCAAAGAAATTGGTAGATACATAAAAAAACAGATATTAAATATCCCTTTGAGCATGGTGAAGTTATTAATTACACTTTGGATGGTGTATCAATACAACCAGTCACTACAAAGATCTAGGCATTCTAGATCAGGGATTTCACCATGATGCCAATGGTGACTTTAAAACAGTTAGAGTTTAATGGCTGTGATAGGAGAAAACTGAGGATGGATCATCAACATTGTATTTACTCCAAAATACTAACCTGAAATGACAGAGTGAAAAGAAGGAAGTCTGTACAGAATAAAATTATTCCAAAACATGCATCCTGCAACTTGACAGAGCTTGAAGAATTGTAAAAATAATTATCCAGGTGTGCAAAGCTCATAGAGACTTACCCAGAAAGACACAGCTTTAATCGCTGCCAAATGTGATTCTAACATGTATTGACTCAGGGGTGTGAATGCTTATGTAAATGAGATATTTCTGTATATTATTTGTAATACATTAAATTCTAAAAACATTTGAACTTTGTCATTGAATGTAGATGGGTGATAAAAACATATTTAATCCATTTTGAATTCAGGCTCTAACACAACAAAATGTGGAATAAGTTCAGGGGTATGAATACTTTGTGAAGGCACACTACTTGTATAACATAATAGAAGAGGGTATTCATATGAAGAGGCAATATGGTGTGTAGGCAGAAGTTACCTCCGGTCTGTAGCTTGTCTTTGGCTTTCAGAGTGTTGTTCTTCCCTGAGGGTCTCTGCTGCTGCTGCTCCTCCATCCTCCATCCTCCATCCTCCATTATGACCGTCATAAACTCTGTTGTCACCTGCAGAGCATCCTTCTCCTTATTCAGCTTCTATAGAGGAATTCAGATTAGAATACTGAAGACTACTTATTATATAGTAATATGCAAATATGCTCATACCATACATTCATATTAAATCAGCCAAGATAAACCTTGTTCTACAGGCAACACTTTCTCTGCTGGAGGAACAACCAATGTCTCTGCTCAGTTAAAGCACCAACTGTCCTTTTCCTTGTGTGTTTCCTTAGAGCAGGTGTTACCAAACTTTTTCACTCAAGCCCCCCTTCCAGCATTGGGGAACATCCCACACCCCCTGTGTGTGCCGCGTCTATTTCTATGGGCACAAGCACTGATCAACAACTGTTCACAACACCCCTCTTGTTGGCAGAGAGAAAATGTTGCAGTTTTAAAACTAATTATCTTCCAATTCTACATACATTTTGTCATGTTGATTGATATTGATATTTAAACAATAAGTGGGGTGAGCCTCCTGGGTGGCGCAGTGGTCTAAGGCACTGCATCACAGTGCTAGCTGTGCCACCTTAGATTCTGGGTTCAAGCCCAGGCTTTGTCGGAGCCGGCCGCGACCGGGAGGTCGACGCACAATTGGCCCAGTGCCGTCCGGGTTAGGGAGGGTTTGGCCGGCAGGGATATCCTTGTCTCATCGCGCACTAGCGACTTGTGTGGCAGGCCCGGGCGCAGTGCACGCTGACCAGGTCGCCAGGTGTACGGTGTTTCCTCCGACACATTGGTGTGGCTGGCTTTCCGGTTGGATGCGCGTTGTGTCAAGAAGCAGTGCGGCTAGGTTGGGTTGTGTTTCGGGGGATGCATGGCTCTCGACCTTCGCCTCTCCTGAGTCCGAACGGGAGTTGCAGTGATGAGCTCCCCAGTGACTTGGCTGAGCTCAGTCATACATAACTCCTCCCACATCACCTTCATTTAATAACTCTGCCTGCAATACAAGATGTAAGGAGGGAGGGAATATCACTTGCAAAACTTTATTTAAATTAGGCCTACTTCAAATAGAAGCAGGATACACATTTGTCAGTAAAATATTGAATGAGGAATGTAACATCTAGGCTACTTACACAGTGTACAAAACATTAAGAACACCTTCCTAATATTGAGCTGCACCCCCTCACTCTTTTGCCCTCAGAACAGCCTCAATTCATCGGGGCATGGACTCTACAAGGTGTCAAAAGCATTCCACAGGGATGCTGTCTCATATTGGGTGGTGGACCATTCTTGATACACACGGAAACTTGAGTGTCAAAAACCCAGCAGCATTGCAGTTCTTGACACAAATCAGTGTGCCTGGCACCTACTACCATACCCCGTTCAAAGGCACATAAATATTTTGTCTTGTCTTCTGTCTTGCCCATTCACCCTCTGAATCATAGCGTCGACAGAGATCGCTTCGAGTTTTTAGGAAACTATGCAGTATTTTTATTTTTTTTGTGTATTATTTCTTACATTGTTAGCCCAGGAAATGTTAAGTCTTATTACATGTAGCCGGGAAGAACTATTGGATATAAGAGCAACGTCAACTTACCAACATTATGACCAGAAATATGACTTTCCCGAAGTGGATCCTCGGTTCGGAACACCACCCAGGACAATTGAGCTAATTCCAGTAGGAGATCCAAAACAACTACGATCAAGGGTTGCCTTCTAGAGACAAATCAGAGATTGTAACATTCTCCATTTCACGGAAACATGGCTCTCTCGGGATATGTTGTCGGAATCAGTTCAGCCACCGGGCTTCTCCATGCATCGCGCCGACAGAGATAAACACCTCTCTGGGAAAAGGAAGGGCGAGGGTGTATGCTTTATGATTAATGACTCATGGTGTAATCATAACAACATATAGGAACTCAAGTCCTTCTGTTCACCCGATCTAGAATTCCTTACAATCATGTGACGGCCATTTTACCTACCAAGAGAATTCTCGTCAGTTATAGTCACCGCTGTGTACATTCCCCCCCAAGCAGACACCAAGACAGCCATCAAGGAACTTCACTGGACTATATGCAAACTGGAAACCATACATCCTGAGGCTGCATTTATTGTAGCTGGGGATTTTAACAAAGGAAATTTGAGAACAAGTCTACCTAAATTCCTCCAGCATATTGATTGCGCTATGTGCATGCACAATCCCCTCGACCACTGCTACTCTAACTTCCACGATGCATGCAAAGCCCTCCATTCTGCAAATCTGACCACAAAGCCATTTTGCTCCTCCTGTCTTATAGGCAGAAACTCAAACAGGATGTACCAGTGACGAGAACCATTCAACTCTGGTCCGACCAATCGAAAGCCATGCTTCAAGATTGTTGTTCGTTGAGGCTGACCGGAACATATTCCTGTCCGCATGATCAAAACATTGACCGATATGCTGACTCGGTGAGCGCGTTTATAAAGAAGCGCATTGGAGATGTTGTACCCACTGTGACTATTAAAACGGTGGATGGATGGTGGCATTCGCGCAAAACTGAAAGCACAATCCACCACATTTAACCATAGAAAGAGGTCTGGGAATATGTCTGAATATAAACCGTGTAGTTATTCCCTCCGCAAGGCAATCAAACAAGTGAAATGCCAGTACATGGACAAGGTGGAGTCGCAATTCAATGGCTCAGACAAGACGTATGTGGCAGGGTCTACAGGAAATCACGGACTAAAAAAAGAAATCCAGCCACGCTTCCAGACAAACTAAACACCTTTGCCTGCTTTGAGGATAATACAGTGCCACCGTCGCGGCCAGCTAACATGGACTGCGCCCCCTCCCTCCTCTCCTCCTTCTCTGTGGCTGACGTGAGTAAAACATTTAAACCTGTTAACCCTCGCAGCGCTGCTGGCCCAGACGGCATACCTAGCCGTGTCCACAAAGCATGCACAGACCAGCTGGCTGGTACGTTTACAGACATATTCAATCGCTCCCTATCCTAGTTTGTTGTCCCCACATGCTTCAAGATGGCTACCATTGTTCCTGTACCCAACAAGGCAAAGATAACTGAACAAAATGACTACCACCCCATAGCACTCACTTCTGTCATCATGAAGAGCTTTGAGAGACTAGTCTAGGATCATATCACCTCCACCTTATTGGCCACCCTAGACCCACTTCAGTTTGCATACCGCCCCAACAGGTCCACAGACGACGCAATCGCCATCACACTGCCCTATCCCATCTGGACAAAAGGAATACCTATGTAAGAATGCTGTTCATTGGCTACAGCTCAGCATTCAACACCATAGTACCCGCCAAGCTCATCATCAAGCCTGAGGCCCTGGGTCTCAACTCTGCCCTATGCAACTGGGTCCTGGACATTCTGACAGACCGCCCTCCAGGTGATGAAGGTAGGAAACAACATCTTCGCTGACCCTCAAGGGTGCGTGCTCAGCCACCCCCTGTACTCCCTGTTCACCCGCAACTGCGTGACCATGCACACCTCCAACTCAATCATCAAGTTTGCAGATGACACAACAGTAGTGGGCTTGATTACCAACAACGGCAAGACAGCCTACAGGGAGGAGGTGAGGGCACTCGGAGTGTGGTGTCAGGAGTTGACCTCCTCTTCCGCAGAAACCAGTGATCCGGGTCAACAGCATCAATGTCCTACCTGGGCTCGAACCAGGGACCCTCTGCACATATCAACAACTGCCTCCCACGAAGCATCGTTACCCAAAAGCCGCGGACCTTGCAGGGCAAGGGGAACAACTACTTCAAGGTCTCAGAGCGAGTGACGTCACCGATTGAAACGCTATTAGTGCGCACCCCGCTAACTAGCTAGCCATTTCACATCGGTTACATATGCAGCTCGGCCATCGCTCATCCATTTACTTACATCCACATATTCTCATTCACCCCTTTAGATGTGTGTGTATAAGGTAGTTGTTGTGAAATTGTTAGATTACATGTTAGATATTACTGCACTGTTGGAACTAGAAGCACAAGCACGTTGCAATAACATCTGCTAACCATGTGTGTGACAAATAAAATGTTATTTGAATGGCACACATACACAATCCATGTCTCAAGGCTTAAAAAAAATCATATTTAACCTGTCTCCTCCACTTCAGCTACACTGATTGACATAGATTTTTCAAGTGACATCAATAATGGATCATAGCTTTACCCTGGATTCACCTGGTCAGTCTATATGCCATGATGATAAATCACTGCTCACCTCTCTCTCCAGATCAGAATCCTCTGGTTTTATCTGCACAGTTCCAGAATTTCCTGTTTGGTCTGAGTGTCATGGGCCATGGGTTGGCAGAGTCTGATGGTGTTGTTGTGGCAGGGGTGACCCATGTTATTGGTGTGGTCCCTCACCCTTTGCAGTCCCTGGTACTGTGATTTTGGCAGTCTGGATGCTTGCTGTGAAATGGGACCGGGGCATCAGTGTCCTCTGACTTCCCTCTGAAAAACAACACTTAATACGTGAGGATAATTAACTTGCAAAAAGCCCAAGACAATACATCTGCAAGATAGGTTCAAGATAAATGTTAACATAATAATTCCATGCAGAATTATTATAAACACATTCATTGGACCATCGCCGGAGCTAAAATTACTGGGAGTGAATGGTAGCGTACAGAAAGTTTGCCATCAAGGTGGAACATTAACACAATCGTGGTGAATTTCTGCTGTCTACTCAGAAAACACGAGTGTTTTACTGTCATTCTATTAATTTAAAAGTTTTTCAAATGATCTACAGCCACTTTATTACCTGATTTCCCCACCGCTAGTCACGCTTTCAATGCTAATCCTGTAGAATTAACAACTGTTCAATTGTTCAATTAAAGTGTTTATTTTTCAAACGCTCCTCATGGAATTGTTTAGAAGGGTGTAATTGCGACGCACAATTCAGGGCGTTCCTGCATGTGCAATTCCTCCCCTTTATACTTCTATTAGTCAATTTTACAGCAAGAACTACGGTACTAGCACTGCTATCCCGAAGTTAACGTTACGGGCTTCTCATCCTCATTGCATTTTTCCATCAGAGAATCGTAAAATGACCTAAGTTCTACAACGAGTTACAAAAGACGACTCTTTCTTTTATGTACCAACATTATGAACAACACTTTCATGGCAATGCCACGCCTGGTTCCCAAATACATTGATTACTTATTTCGCGCAGCAATAGTCGAGTGGATTCGATTAAGTCTGTTCCAGTGTTGTCAATTTAGCTGCTATATTTTCAGACCTCTCCAGCGAATTGTATTTGTGAAGGATTCTAGAGACAAATTCAGCTACTTTTCAGGCAACCATTGGGGAGTTTTGACACCGAGGGTTTTGATGGCATTTAGCGACTTTTCCTTATCATTTCTGCCGCAAACGAGAGTTGCAGTATATGTAACATAAGTCGCAGCATTGCGCACACAGGATGGGAAATAGAAGAAGAGGGGGCGATAACGCTACGTTGGGGACCATATTCGTGCTGCAGCAAGGCAAATTGGTGCTGTGACGTCGTCGCGGCAACAGCGAAACTCAGCAGAAACATAGTTGGCAACACTGGTCAGTGAAGTCAGTTGTCATGATGAGCCCTGCCCAGCTAGCCATCTATAGGTGTGACTAGAAACTTCAGAGAGAATTAGAAACTTGTCTGCCGAAATTGGGACTTGGGAGTGTGTTCACAATCATTTCGTTTTTATCGGAGTAGCTCATTTTTTGTTTATTTTACAAACATTTTTAGATGTTAATGCCGTAGTTGTAACCTACAATTTCGGTGAAAATCACTACAATAGTTGTGCTTTAGATGTCATCCTGGCCTGAAATTGGCTACACTATCTAGCTACTTCCCTCGCCTTACTGCAGCATGGGGGTGCAAAGGACATGTGCACCATGTTCCGAAAGTGCAGTAATATCTAACAAGTAATCTAGCAATTTCACAACAACTACCTTGTACACACAAGTGTAAAGGGAATAATAAGAATATGTACATATAAATATATGGATGAGAGATGGCCGAGCGGCATAGGCAAGATGCAGTAGATGGTATAGAATACAGTATATACATATGAGATGAGTAATGTAGGATAAGTAAACATTATTAAAGTGGTTTTATTTAAAGTGGCTAGTGATACCTTTTATTAAATCCATTTATTACATTTATTAAAGTGGCAAGAGATTTGAGTCTGTATGTTGGCAGCAGCCACTCAATGTTAGTGATGGCTGTTTAACAGTCTGATGGCCTTGAGATAGAAGCTGTTTTTCAGTCTCTCTGTCCCAGCTTTGATGCACCTGATCTTGCCTTCTGGATGAAAGCGTGGTGAACATGCAGTGGCTCGGGTGGTTGATGTCCTTGATGATCTTTTTGGCCTTCCTGTGACATCGGCTGCTGTAGATGTCCTGGAGGGCAGGTAGTTTGCCCCCGGTGATGTGTTGTGCAGACTGCACTACCTTCTGGAGAGCCTTACGATTGTGGGCGGAGCAGTTGCTGTACCAGGCAGTGATACAGCCCTACAGGATGCTCTCGATTGTGCATCTGTAAAAGTTTGGGAGTGTTTTTGGTGACAAGCCAAATTTCTTCAGCCTCCTGAGTTTGAAGAGGCGCTGCTGCGCCTTCTTCACCACACTGTCTGTGTGGGTGGACCATTTCAATTTGTCCATGATGTGTACACCGAGGAACTTAAAACTTTCCACCTTCTCCACTACTGTCCCATCGATGTGGATGGGGGGGTGCACCTTCTGCTGTTTCCTGAAGTCCACGATAATCTCCTTTGTTTTGTTGACGTTAAGTGAGAAGTTATTTTCCTGACACTACACTCCAAAGGCCCTCACCTCCTCCCTGTAGGCCGTCTCGTCGTTGTTGGTAATCAGGCCTACCACTGTAGTGTCATCTGTAAACTTGATGATTGAGTTGGAAGCGTGGCCACACAGTCATGGGTGAACAGGGAGTACAGGAGAGGGGTGCGAACGCACCCTTGTGGGGGCCCCAGTGTTGAGGATCAGCGTGGTGAAGATGTTGTTTCCTACCTTCACCACCTGGGGGCGGCACGTCAAAGTCCATGACGCAGTTGCACAGGGCGGGATCGAGACACAGGGTCTTGAGCTTAATCTTGTAATTACCCATCCCGGATCTGGGAGTGTTGTCATCAACTGACATTAATTAGCATATTTATTTTATTTTTTATTTTATTTTTTATTTGACCTTTATTTAACTAGGCAAGTCAGTTAAGAACAAATTCTTATTTTCAATGACGGCCTAGGAACAGTGGGTTAAATTGCCTGATCAGGGGCAGAACGACAGATGTGTACCTTGTCAGCTCGGGGGTTGAACTTGAAACCTTCCGGTTACTAGTCCAACGCTCTAACCATTAGGCTACCCTACCGCCCTAACGCAACGGACATAAATATTACTAGAAAATATTAATATTCATGAAATCACAAGTGAAATATATTGAAACACGGCTTAGCCTTTTGTTAATCACCCTGTCATCTCAGATTTTCAAAATATGCTTTACAGCCAAAGCAAGACAAACATTTGTGTAAGTTTATCGATAGCCTAGCATAGCATTATGCCTAGCTAGCAGCAGGCAACCTGGTCACGAAAAAGAGCTTCGGATGTTTTCACTCACAAGACTCCCAGTTAGATAGCAAATGTCCCTTTTTTCCCAAAATATTATTTTTGTAGCCGAAATAACTCTGTTAGTTCTTCACGTTTGGCTGAGAATAAATTGCAGTCACGACAACGCCGAACAATATTCCAAATTAGCTCCATAATATCGACAGAAACATGGCAAACGTTGTTTATAATCAACCTCGAGGTGTTTTTCAAATATCTATTCGATAATATATCAACCGGGACAGGTGGCTTCTTAGTAGGAAAGGGAGAAACAATGGCCGCATTTGTCTCTTACGCACAAAACACTCTGAGAGACTCCAGCTGACCACTGATGCAATGTTGACGTTCAGGCTCATTTTTCAAAATAAAAGCCTGAAACTATGTATTGTGACACTAGACACATTAGGGAAGCCATAGAAAAAGGAATCTGGTTGATATCTCATTCACTGCTCAATAGGGACGCATAGGAATGCAAGAGCTTTCTAAATAAGAGTCCCTTCCTGATTGGATTTTTCTCAGGCTTTCGCCTGCAATATCAGTTCTGATATACTCACAGACAATATTTTTACAGTTTTGGAAACTTTAGAGTGTTTTCTCTCTGGAATATCAGGGTTCTCTGGCTGCTTGGAACATTCCAGCATGATCTGGCACCAGATCCAAATGGCCAAGGTGGAGAAAAGGGACCTCCATGTAGTCTTCCTCGACCTCGCCAATGCATTTGGTTCTGTGCCCCATGAACTCCTGTGGTCTGCCTTCAGATTTTTCCACATACCGGACACCATCACAAACCTGGTGAAGTCGTACTTCCAGGATCTGCAGTTCTGCTTCACCACCTCAGAGTTCACCACCTCATGGCAGTGCCTGAATGTAGGTATAATGGCGGGATGTACCATTTCTCCGTTGGCATTCACAATGGCAATGGAGGTTATCATCAGATCCTCAAAATGGGTTGCTGGTGGACATCGAGTCGACTCTGGTTTCCGCCTCCCTCCACTCAGAGCCTACATGGACGACATTACAACATTGACCACCACTGTCCCATGCACCAGGAGACTGCTCAGAAAACTCGAGGAGAACATCAGCTGGGCCGTATGAAGATTAAACCATCCAAGTCACGCAGCATCTCGATTGTGAAGGGAGTACTCTCTGACCTGAAATTCTTCATCGGAGATGACCAAATCCCAACAGTGTCTGAGCAGCCGGTAAAAAGCCTTGGAAGGTTGTATGATGCAAGCCTGAAGGACAAAGACCAGGTGCAACAGCTGTGCAAAGACATCAGTAGTAGCCTACAGTCCATCGACAACACCCAGCTACCTGGAAAGTTAAAGGCCTGGTGTCTGCAGTTTGGTCTCCTACCCCGGGTGTTGTGGCCCTTAGCACTGTATGAGGTTCCAATCTCAACAGTGGAGAAGATGGAAAGAAGAGTCACAGGCTACTTAAAGAAGTGGCTCGGAGTTCCACGATGCCTTACCACCATAGGCCTCTTTGGAGATGGTGTCCTCAAGCTGCCCCTCACCAGTCTAACAGAGGAATTCAAGTGTGCAAAAACCAGGCTCCAGATGACACTGAATGAATCTCGAGACCCAGTGGTGAGCAACAACGCGCCGACCTTGGCAACTGGGCGAAAATGGAGGCCAGGAAAAGCAGTCCAGGAGGCAACAGCAGCCCTCAGACATGCTGACATTGTGGGTCATGTTCAGCAAGGGAGAGGAGGCCTTGGGCTAACTAGCCGTGCTGCTTGGAGTAAGGCCACTGCACCCGAGCGGAGGAAGATGGTAGTGCAGGAAGTACGCCATCAGGAGGAGGCTGCAAGGTGGGCCAAGGCAGTCTCTCTTGCCAAACAGGGACAGTGGACTCGATGGGACAGTGTGGAGAAGAGGAAGATCAGCTGGAAGGATCTGTGGGCCATGGAAGCGAGGCGGTTGAGCTTTTCCATCAGAGCAACATATGACGTCCTTCCAACACCAGTTAATCTTCACCAATGGTATGGTGAAGATCCGGACTGTGCCCTCTGTTCCATGCCAGCCAACCTCAGGCACATTCTCACAGGGTTTAAAACAAGCCTCACCCAAGGACGCTACACTTGGCGTCACAACCAAGTCCTTAAAAACCTTGCGTCCGCCCTGGAGGACAAGCGAGCTGCCACCAACTCCCTACCACCCACAGCAGCATCACACTCCTTACGGACAAACTTTGTCCGCGAAGGGGCTAAACCACCGAAGAGCGGCTCTACACCATTAGAGCGAGACCAGCTGTGCTTGGCCCGCGACTGGAAAATGCTAGCTGACATTGGCCGGCAACTTGTGTTTCCTCCGGAGATCGCAACCACCACCCTAAGACCTGACATGGTACTCTGGTCCCGTTCGCTCAATAAGGTCTTCATCATTGAGCTCACAGTACCCTGGGAGGACTCAGTAGATGAGGCTTATGAGCGAAAACATCTGCGCTATGCTGATCTAGCTGCCGAAGCACGGCATCATGGCTGGAACACAGAAGTCCGACCAGTGGAGGTGGGCTGCAGAGGTTTTGTGGCAACATCTACAACCAGACTGCTTAGAGACCTGGGAATTAAGGGCCAGAGCCAGCGTTCGGCAATCAAAGCTGTATCGGAGGCGGCAGAAGGCAGCAGTCAGTGGCTCTGGATGAAGAGGAAAGACCCCAGCTGGGCCCCGAAGTGAGAGGGCCAGGAGGTATGCGGTCAACAATGCTTGACTCAGGGAGGAGGACGCCCCTGCCATGCATAGTCCCATGGGATGTTGGCTATCAACAACAAGGCAAGTCCTATGACTAATTGGGAATGGGACGCAAGCGTAGGATTGATCACCCTGTTGCTGGCCGCCTTTGGGGAGGGTGTATAGTGTGAAAGGCCGAAACACCCTAGGAACCAAAGGTACACTACTGACGATGCGCTCCCCAAATTTCACAACGCTCACTGTTCATTAACTCTTGGAAGTGCTTGCACAAAGGATAGTAACATCTCATCCTGTGTTCTTGGAATCTATCCTAAGCTGTCAATTATATGCATATTCTAGCATCTTGTCCTGACAAAATAGCTTGTTTACTTTGGGAACGTTATTTTTCCAAAAATGAAAGTAGTGCCCCCTAGATTCAACAGGTTAATGACGAGTTTGGAGAGTGCTATAGTGTTAAATGCTGAACTGTAGTCAATGAACAACATTCTTACATAGATATTCCTTTTGTCCAGATGTGATAGGGCAGTGTGCAGTGTGATGGCGATTGCATCGTCAGTGGACCTATTGGGGCGGTAAGCAAATTGGAGTTGGTTAACTGACTTGCCTAGTTAAATAAAGGTAAAATAAAAAAAATAAAAAATAAAAACCTTACCCTAACCCTTTAACCTAACTCCTAAAATTAACCCTAACCCCTGGCCAAACAAACATTAGCCAGCTAGCTAACGTTAGCCACCTAGCCACTTAGATAGAGATCATAACATATCATACGTCTGGCAAATCGTAACATATAGTACATTTTGAAAAAAAGAGACGGCATTTCTCTTTCATCTGGCTTTGCAAAACTGTCATCTATGTAAGCCTAATGGTGAAATTACTCTCCTAGGAAGAATTCTTGTGATTGTAAAACATCATTTCTCACTCAAGTGGTACTCGATGGCTGTGGTATGTAAACTCACCACAAGAGGGAGGTGTCCAATTTAGCGTCAGTACCAGATATCACAAATAGGAAGTTCTGTGTTTGGGTGGGTGATGCTGAGCGCCTGTTACTGAGGCCTATTTCTGAGGCCTATTCTTGCTTGGAACTTATTTTACAACTATTCACCATTTACTAGGCTACAATTCATTTGCCTATATTAGACCATTCTCATGTGAAAATCTTTAATTGTATTTCTATTAAAACAAACTTCCTTATTCAATACCTGCACCATTTTTTCATTAAAGCATTGAGATGGTTTTAGCAGAATGTGCAGAATGTTTTCAAATGATTTCCATTGGATTGTCAGGAAGAATGCAGACTATATGTCTATCCATAGAGATCCTATTCAATTATTAGTATTTTAATTCCTAATTCTATGGGCCTATCCGTAATGAGCATCGGTTATGCTTATCACACACATAACATAATTTTAAATTAGATGAGACCTGAGTCTGCATCACGGTCTTTCGTTACACAAAGTACCCAGGGAAAGCCATAGCTCTAGTCTATAGGCTACCTGATGCGTTATGTACTAAATAGCCTAATCATTATAATAAAATATGCATCATTTTGATTAGACCAAGTTACAAATACATCCCATTTTCTTATTTCGCTCACGCTTATCCCCATCGTTGCCTAGGAACGCGCAAGGCAGTGGGGGCTCCTGACCTTGCCGTCGTGAACGAGTTGCGCGCGCACATAACGAGAGGGCTAAGATATTAATTTTAATCAAGAATACTAAATAGAACATATGAATTGAAAGCAAAATATTTACATTCGATTTTATTTAAAAATTAAAAATAATTGTGATCATCATTGCAGTGCCATGAAAACGATGGAGAGAAGAGCAAGCCGGGGATGAAGAGGAGTCTCCGGTAGAGCAGGTGAGTCGAAAATTCCCATTTCCATGAGATGAAGGTTTGGCAAGATCTTGGTACACCACATAGCAGGATCGGGGCTGTTTTTTTCAGAATGTGATGTTTAATTGTAGTACGTTTAAACTGAATTGAAATATATTATGGGTGTTAATGAGATGTTTTGCGTGTGATAATTAGGTTAAACAGTTGCGACGTTTTATTAGGCTAATCTACCGCATCCTTGGTGTTTATTTGGAGATTTGGAGGAGTATGGAAGTGGCTTCGTCTTTTGTCTTAACGTCTGGTTTTCAGTCTCTTATTCACTCTGAAATTTTAACGCATCGTTGCCTACCTACATCACTGGTGAATCGATGCCACCAGCTCACCTTCAAAGTGGTGTACAGTGACGTTATTATTATTTTGACATTTAACTGTGCATGCTTTAGTTTTTACATTAAAACGAGTTAGACTAAACGATTTGAAAGGATTACCACTGATTAATAATTTGCAAAAGGGCGCCGGATTTAGCAAGAGCACCTCAGAGGAGCGAGAGACTGCTTCACGCCGTACTCTCGTTATCTTTTACCCATCACCATTCTGCCAATGGTCACAGGCTGCTGCTACCTTGATACAATTGGGATTTATTCATACCAATTTAGGAAAGATGTCAAAGCATGTTGTGTGTCCAATTAGACCCCCGTATAGAGTTATAACAAGTTGTCATTTGGGTTGTAGTTGTAATGGTGCTTATGACTGGCATAGCCTATAGAGCTACTGATAACATTATTGGGCCTGTAGCCGCAATAACGGCCCGAAACCATGTTGTTGTTTAAAATGCTTACAAATTCATAAATATATTTGTTGTCCAGTTTTGGCCCATAATTGCAACATTTGTAGCCTATATTCGTGACCTTAACACACCTGTTGTGAGTGTAGCTAACTTATGGTTAATTGTATGCATTGGGCATATTTTACTATTCGAGTGCATAAAACCGATGGCCTGCCATGACCGTTCAAGTGCACTGGGAAATTACCATTGTCCAAGTTCACTCTGTATTTTGTGAATCAATAGCCTTTTTTATTGGGACTGAGAATTGCGCACAGCTCACGAAAAATGACATGTTGCGGCCGTGCTAAATTAAAGACTTTGACATGTCAGTATTTTGAAGTGATGGTTTCAATCTAAGGATGATGAGAACTCGGGATAATGTCTTTATTTTCAATCTAGGCGCATCAGATAGGTCTTACAACAGACAGTGGAGTTGTAATCTATTTGTATTCCTGTCTCGTCGCAAAGCCTCTTCCATCACCCCTGCTGGTCTAAACACAATCCTATGTGTTGAGGGAATACACCTCTTCAGCTTTGACTGGCTTCCTAATTAATGGCTGAAGAAATACTTAACCTGCTCAAAGAATAAGTAGCCAAGGCTTACTTTGTCAACCTTTAGCCTTTTTTTAATATCAATACATTGTGCAATATATTGCAATCATTGCACAAGTTGAAAAGAAAAAAGAGAAACATGACCTATATGGGTGATAATGAGGCATAATAGACATGTTCACTACCCCCCACCATCAGACACATGAACACACATGGGCCTACATGTACTACCCTTTTCTATTGGTCTTTTCTAAAGCTGTTGCTGTTATGTTTTCACAACACAACTCTTATACTTTTAAAGAGTTAGAGGACTCAGAGATATTTCAGTTTTTGATAGAATCAATATCTGTTCATTCCAGCAAAGAGTAGTTTTGACTTTCAGGCGACTCAATATGCAGCTCTATCAGTACACGCTAAGGAAATTGATTTTAGGGAAACAAGCTTGTTCTTGGAGTCATCCATATTGACCAGCAAGTACCCAGCCCGATGACCCAGGAGGCTCATTACTCTCTGTTTCTACTGCCTGTGGCTCTGCAACACTGTTGTTGCACTATTTTCATACGATTATATTAGCTGTTACTGAAGGGTTGTTGTTGCCATGCTGTTGTGGATCTTAACCAGGGAGACTTTGATGGGGACCACAAAAAAGCTGAACTCATCATGAGGGGCCGCAGTTGCCCCTGGGTCTGCCTACCCACATCCACCACATTGCGAGCAAAACATTTTAGCAGCCCCCCTCTTGCCTGCGGACAGAAATTTGTTACATGTTAGAGTTGATTTTGTGCAATTCTACACACTTTGCCATGGGTCGTAGGTGAAATGTTTTAGTTTTAAAGGAAGTTTGCTGCAATTCTACACATTTTGGGTGGAGAGAGAATTCTTTGCAGTTTTTAATGATATCTGAGTGAGACTGACTAACATAATCAATGGCGGCCCCCCTGGCCGGTAATTTGACCATGATTACTAAATTTAGATTACTAGGTTAGTCTAGCGGACAGCTATCTAAAAAATGTTATTCACTCAATTATCCCATGGCAGCTATCAGTGACTGACATAAGAAGAGAAAAACTGCTGATGCACAGCCAAATTTCAAAATTGCACCTTGTGTATTCTACTATTCTAACTCTTAACAGTACATTGAGACTCCGACTGAGCTCCTAAAATAGATCCGAGGCCTTTCAAAAGGGGGTCTGCGTGCCGGCAGTTGGCTATCCCTAATCTAAACTATACAAACGAGAAAGAATGTGATGATATGGCACTGTACTTCCATCACAGCTTTAAGGTTACATCAGTGTCGTTAATGCTTTAATACTGAAGAACCCAGAACAAACATTGTTAATGTAGTGGCTTTTTTCTGTCTCAGATTCATTACTGTCCTTTTACATGAGACAAAGTGAACGTACAGTACACTAAAGCCCTCACTTCCAGATGCATTGCAGCATACACAGCATTCCGCCTACATTGATGCAGATGCTTTTTCAGATAGTTCAAATCCTCTCCCCATGGTAATATCAGCCCACACTAGAATCATGAAGATGTGTTAACACCAAACATGCTGGAAATTATATTGTCTCTTTGTAGAGTAAACTTATCCCTGGCGAAATCGTTGTGAGATATAAAGACAATTGAGGGCAATGAGTATGTTCTTTGTGATATTAACATTTGCATATATTTACATTCACATTCTGCTGGATTACAGACAACACTACCACTCACTCACCACCATAGTGTGTTCAAATGGTCCCTTGAGTTCTCCCAAGTGATTAGATTGCTTTGAAATGATTGTGTGGGTTTTCTACAGGGAGCCAATCTTCTGTGTAAGCATACGAATGATGAGCTACTCTAGCACTATATATTTAATAGCCCTAGTTTTCAATTAATCTGGCAACATAGTACCATCAAAATACTCAGTGGCATTGCAGTCAGCAACCCACACTTTTTTGTTGAAACGCTGATTTCGATGTTTGCTCACCTGTCCATTTGTCTCTCTTGTTTGCAGCTCTGGGTTCTGAACATCAATGAGAGTTGAAGCTGGAGATGAGTGAATACCTGGCCTTTGTTTATTTGTTTTTAGTAACAATTGGAGCCCAGGGCAGGTTGAGCAATGCCTGGTTGAGTGGAATACAGTAGGTTATAAGGATTGAGAGGACACTCGAGTGTACATTGGCGTGGTGCAGAGGCACTCATTTGCCCAGACCATGTGGTTGGGAGAGTTCAGGCACCATCGGTTGCCTGCACACCTATCAAATCATCGAGGAACCGCAACCATCACCGCCCGCCGTGTTCTTTTAATGTGGATGTTATGTTCCTACTGGCAATTCACAGTGGCGACCAGCCAGAACTTCAACCCAACTGTGAACACCCAGTTTGGGAAGCTGAGGGGCCTCCGGGTCGCAGTGCCAGGTGAGGTCCTTAAACCCATTGACCAGTACCTTGGGGTGCCGTACGCTGCCCCTCCCATTGGGGAGAAGCGCTTCATGCCCCCAGAGCAGCCCTCCTCCTGGTCAGGGATCAAGAATGCTACCCACTTCACACCAGTGTGCCCTCAGAACATCCGCAACACAGTGCCTGAGATCATGATGCCCATATGGTTCACCTATAACCTGGACACAGTGGCCAATTACATTCAGGATCAGAACGAGGACTGTTTGTATTTAAACATCTATGTTCCAACAGAGGATGGTGAGTGGAATGGGTCAAAGGGACAATCCATGTTTACTGTATTGGCCTTGCTGTCACCTTGCGATGATCGTGTTTTGAGCATGCAGCAGTTGTCATTGTGCATCCCATTTGTGCCAGCCCAAGTTCTTTTCCCATCCAAAGTCATCTCATCAACTCTTCTTCACTGCTTACGTGTTGCCTCCCTTCCTTGTGTTCTGTAAGAGGAAAATGCATTCACACACTGATATAAAACTTGTTAATGTGTCAGACAACTAATCATTTAAAGTCAGAATATAGCCTACAGCATTTCCTAACCTAACTACTGGGAATAGGTCAATAGGTGTGATAAATGAGATTCAGACAAATGTTAGGCTGATTAAATATTTAGTCTTGTGCACTAGATGTCTGTTTACAATGTGAGCGCCTTAACAGTATAAGAATCTGAGGTGCAATACATTTCTATATTTGTATGCTATGGATCTGTTGATCAATATTAACTGGACAAAATCAGAGCTGCCTGATCTCCAGTAAACACTATTGTGATTGATAAACACATTTCCGTTACTTCATTTTTTTGGACAGTATTAGGGCTCACACAATCTATAGACCGAGTGCATGTGAATTCATTATGCTTATTATTTTATTTTATGAATATATCTAACCCCCTATCTCACTACCTCCCTTTTGTTCCTAAGGTGATGAGAAGTGGACCTGGTTGGTTGGGTTCCTGCATGTTTCTTACAATTTTCAGAGGATTCTGTTATTTTGTAGTCTCATTCATTTTTCAGTCAAAAGAATATCCAAGGAATGTGCCAGAAAACCCAACAAGAAAATATGTAGAGAAGAAGGTATGTAAGCTAACAAAGGAATTTAAAGGAGCAGAGTGACTTGGGAGTTGGCTCAAAGCCAAAATCACAGCCTCATCGTCTTTGAAAGTTAAACCCAGTAGAGACCAATAAATGTCGGACAGAGGTGTGTGTGCATGTGTATGTGTTCAGAGATTAAGTGTTTTCCTGAGAGTAAGATTATTCCATACAATAACATCCACCCATGACATGTTTATTTGAATACAATATAATGTTTTATTTCATTTGAAAACAAATCAACATATTGACTTCAAAAAGTTGCTGTTGGTACAATATGTAAACAGCCTAGTTTTTTTTCTTAACAAGACAAGGAAAAGGAGACTAGATCATATGTCCTCTCTCTCTGCTTAAAGAACAGACATGCTTCGTTCTTTTTACAGGAATGCAATTTTGGACTGATTTTCTGAGACACTGATTGGATATCACTATCTTCCTTGGCGGTCAATCGTGTTATTTTTGAATTCTCTTGTTCTTTCTTGTTTTTTTCCTCCCTCATGTGAATCCTAGGGACCCAAATCAAGAGTCAAGGAGCGGATTTCTCTCACAGTGACAGTGAAGGTATTTTTTTTGTGCTCAAAGTTTGATACACAACTTTTTGATTTTTGAAATTTCCACAGACCTTCATCTTCGATTTCTTGACAAACCTTTTACACCTCAGAAGTAATTCAACCTTAGTTTATCAGTTTGCATGCAAAGTCAATATCAAGTCACTTGTTTTTCTCAGCGCCTTCGCTATTTCACTCTTAATTGATTTGATCTGGACATCCATATCATATCTGCAGTATTTTTGGTGTCATGGATTTTTTGGGGGACACTTGATACGGATTTCACCCTCTAACAGCCCCCTGAAGGTAAATGTAGGTATGCTGGTCAATTTGTCATTGATCCCAAATATACTGTACTCCATTTGTACAATGGGTTATTGTATGGGTTATTTCTTGTCTCCTTGTCTCAGGGGAAGTCAACCATGTTCCTAGAGATCCACAGGGTATGCAGGATTTGGCTTTAACCGCCTGGAAGACCAGGGCCCAGATTCACAAAACACTTATTTTATTTTTTAACAATTGTAAATATTATTTCTCCCCATTGGTAGTTAGTCTTGTCGCTGCAACTCCCATATGGACTCGGGAGAGGCGTGCGTCCTATGAATCACAACCCAGCCAAACAAGCCGCACCAATGTGTCAGAGGAAACACCGTACACCTGGTGACTGTGTCATTTTAGGTAGCTATCTAGCTAGCAATGGCAATCATGTTAGCATATTTCTTAATGAGATTACTGTTCTAAAACATGTTCTTAGGTTTAAAATAATCAATACTGAAACTTTCAGATGAAGTTTGTGAGTGAATTAAACATGTTCATTTGCTTTTATGGGCTTTTTCTCTCACTGCCCTGAGTTTAAGACAAGGGTTTAGCCATCTTGGGAAAAATAACATTTCCAATAACTGGATTTTCAAGAATCAAATTTCTTCTTAACTTTTTGCTTTAAGGAGAAACATAAGAAATAGCGCAATACATTTTCCAATAACCTTTTTGAGGAATAGCAACTTTGCTTAACTTTCTTCTCAAGTCTTCAGTTAAGGGGGAAAATGGCAGTTAAAAATAAATGTATTCTTCAGAAGGTTTTGTGAATCTGGGCCCAGGTGTGTTGAATTTAGTCAATCACTCCACTGATCAATTAGCTCAGTTGGTCAGTTAAGTGATTGACTAAATTCATCACACCTGATCTTTCAGGTCGGTTAAAGCTCCTGGCTCTCCAGGAACAGGGTTGCATTCCCATGGCCAATCAACAAAGAGCTCATTTTTTTCAGCACTATAAATTGAACGTGAGTGCAATAAATGTACACATCCAGTACCTCTTCATGTTTGAAAAAGTGACAATTTTGCTGTGTCTTCTAGGGATCACAGACTGATGTCTATAACCAACTGCATCTTATCTCAAAGTCTCCTCCACTATACTCTGTGGGTCTCATGGGAAGACTGTACGAGGGACTCATGTGGATGAAGCTATTACTATTCACTACATACTGTGCTATTCAGGAGATTGACTGTGGTGTAGGAGATTTGTGTCGTTTGTTGTTTTATGGCAACCCACACCTCTCACATTGACTTGGAACTTACAATTCAGGTCATATGCATTGTTCTGACCAACTAGATCTAATTGTTGTTTTCGATGCAAAGTAAGTTGGGTACTGCAATTGAACCACTAATATGACACATGCAATGCCTGAAGCAGCATGCTCTGTTGAACACACAGTGAGCAAATATAGTATGAACCAGATACACTTTAGGGATACTACATGTGTAAAAAGTATTGCTAATAATAGAATAGTTGTAAATGGCTCTAGTATGAACACAGTTTTGTGGGGGTAAAAGAGTGAGCTTGACATAATATAGAAGGGGGAAAAAGGGGAGAAAAAAAGAGAAAAAAAATGCTATCTACTGCACGTTCCTTGTTAGGCCTGTATGATGAGTATCCTTGCTTTGCATTCTTGTCTCCATTGGTTCGTCACAACCACGACCTTAATCACCCAAGCACATCTGCTAAAATCGATGCCATTTCCTTGAGCTTACCTTCAGCTTTAGTGGTGTAAATGTTGCTGAGTCTAGTTTCTGGGAGGGGTTACAGTATTCTGATGTTGCATTGCATTACCTTGTCTTTAAAGCTTTACTGTACAAAGCGTAAATGGCTGATTCTCTCTGCAGACATTCGAGACACTGAGGCTAGGCCCGTGATGGTCTACATCCATGGAGGATCATACATGGAGGGGACAGGGAATATGATTGATGGGAGTGTGCTGGCCAGCTATGGGAATGTCATCGTCATCACTCTCAACTACAGGGTCGGAGTACTAGGTGATGAGATTCTCTTACTGTCTCTGAATGGTGTTTGTGGACATTCATTTCAGCCTTGAAGAGTACATACAGTACTGGCATAGGATTGATAAATGTTCTTCTCATAACGTCACACAGAGATCCTATTTAAGTTAGAGTTCTACTATGTTATTCTATGGATCTCCCTCCCACCAGAGTTTGAATTTGTTACATTTCTATGACTTGCTATATGACTCATTTTCTCCTGATGTATAATCCCAGGTTATGAAGGCAAGGTATTTTTTAGTATGTTGATATTGTATTGATGGGAGTAAGATTAGAATTGCAACAATGTAATGTCCTCCGTCAGAGGGCCAATGGTTGTAAGACTTGTCGTAAACAAGCTACAATATTCCAAAACACTGCTTCAATCAGTTTTTTTTAGGTGAATTTATCTAACCTGCGGAGAGATTGAGCGCTTTTGGCAGCCTATATGATTTTAAATAAGAGGGGATGCAGGAGTCACAGCCAAGGTCGAGAGTCTTTCTTGTAGGAGTGACACTTCATCTATCTCTGTGCGAGGGGCGGAAAGGGCCTGCCCCCCTCTCCGTGATTGATACTGGTGCTCTCTTGGCTCTGCCCCAAGGTAGACTGCCTCTATACACACAGCATAGTGGAGAAAAGGACAGGTTGCAACTCAAGGAGCCGTGCAGCGAGAGTGTCCTTATGAGAAGGGTCAATGGTGTCAGGAACAGAAGAGGTTTGTGGAGGCAGAGGAGAAGAATGATGGTATGATATGCTGAACCACAGATAAGTGTTAAAGAAATCACCTAAATAACACTAATATCTTCTTCTGTATATTCCAGGGTTCCTCAGTACAGGTGACCAGGCAGCTAAAGGGAACTATGGACTCCTGGACCAGATCCAAGCCCTGCGTTGGATCAGCAAGAACATCGGCTATTTTGGAGGAGACCCGGGTCGCATCACTGTCTTTGGATCTGGGATTGGAGCCTCCTGCGTCAGCCTGCTCACACTGTCCCACCACTCTGAGGGTAAGCCGAAGATTCAACCTGGGGAGACAGGGCAGGAGGGATGGGTTAGTCACCAGTGAATCGCATGATCAATGCAGATGCCTTCATATACAGTGCCTTGCGAAAGTATTCGGCCCCCTTGAACTTTGCGAACTTTTGCCACATTTCAGGCTTCAAACATAAAGATATAAAACTGTATTTTTTTGTGAAGAATCAACAACAAGTGGGACACAATCATGAAGTGGAACGACATTTATTGGATATTTCAAACTTTTTTAACAAATCAAAAACTGAAAAATTGGGCGTGCAATACTGAACAAAAATATGACCGCAACATGCAACAATTTCAAAGATTTCACTGAGTTACAATTCCAATAAGGAAATCAGTCAATTAAAATAAATAAATTAGGCCTTAATCTATGGATTTCACATGACTGGGAATACAGATATGCATATGTTGATCACAGATACTTTTGGTAAAGTAGTGTATGTGGACACCTGCTTGTCGAACATCTCAGTCCAAAATCCTAGCTATAACAGCCTCCACTCTTCTGGGAAGGCTTTCCACTAGATGTTGGAACATTGCTGCAGGGACTTGCTTCCATTCAGCCACGAGCAGTAGTGAGGTCAGGCACTGATTTTGGGCGATTAGGCCTGGCTCGCAGTCAGTGTTCCAATTCATCCCAAAGGTGTTTGATGGGGTTGAGGCTCTGTGCAGGCCAGTCAAGTTCTTTCACACCGATTTCGACAAACTATTTCTGTATGGACCTCGCTTTGTGCACGTGGGCATTGTTATGCTGAAACAGAAAAGGGCCTTCCCTGAACTGTTGCCACAAAGTTGGAAGCACAGAATTGTCTAGAATGTCATTGTATTGTGTGCGGCTGCTCGGCCATGGAAACCCATTTCATGAAGCTCCGGACGAACAGTTCTTGTGCTAACTTTGCTTCCAGAGGCAGTTTGGAACTCAGTAGTGGGTGTTGCAACCGAGGACAGACCATCTTTACACGCTTCAGCACTCGACGGTCCCGTCCTGTGAGCTTGTGTCGCCTACCACTTTGCGGCTGAGCCGTTCTTGCTCCTAGACGTTTCCACTTGACAATAACAGCACATACAGTTGACTAGGGCAGCTCTAGCAGAGCTGAAATTTGACGATCTGACTTGTTGGAATGATGGTGCCACATTGAAAGTCACTGAGGCCTCCAGTAAGGCCATTCTACTGCCAATGTTTGTCTATGGAGATTGCATGGCATTTTGCTCTATTTTATACACTTATCAGTAACGGGTGTGGCTGAAGTAGCCAAGTCCACTACTTTGAAGGGGTGTCCACATACTTTTGTATATAGTTTACCTTAAAAAAAAAGTAGGGGCATGGGTCAGAAAACCAGTCAGTATCTGGTGTGACCACCATTTGCCTCATTCAGTGTGACACATCTCCTTCGCATAGAGTTGATAAGGCCTTTATTGTGGCCTGTGGGATGTTGTCCCACTCGTCCTTCAATGGCTGTGCGAAGTTGCTGGATATTGGCGGGAACTGGAACACGCTGTCGTACACGTCGATCCAGGGCATCTCAAACGTGCTTAATTTGTGACATGTCTGGTGAGTATGCAGGAGGGAAGAACAGGGACATTTTCAGTTTTGAGGAATTGTGTACAGATCCTTGCAACATGGGGCTGTGCATTATCATGCTGAAACATGAGCTGCAGATGAACTGGCACGACAATGGGCCTCAGGATCTGGTCACGGTATCTCTGTGCATTTAAATTGCCATCGATAAAATGCAATTGTGTTCGTTGTCCGTAGCTTATTTCTGCCCATACCTTAACCCCACCGCCACAATGGGGCTCTCTGTTCACAACGTTGACATCAGCAAACCGCTTGCAAACAGAACGGCATTCACGCCGTCTGCCATCTGCCCAGTACAGTTGAATCCAGGATTCATCCCTGAAGAGCGCACTTCTCCAGCATGCCAGTGGACATGAAAGGGGAGCATTTGTCCACGGAAGTTGGTTATGAAGCCGAACTGCAGTCATGTCAAAACCATGGTGAGGATGATGAGCACACAGATGAGCCTTCCTGAGACGGTTTCTGACAGTTTGTGCAGAAATTCTTCAGTATTGCAAATCCACAGTTTCACCAGCTGTCCGGGTTTCTGGGTTCAGACGATCCGGCAGGTGAAGAAGACGGATGTTGAGGTCCTGGGCTGGAGAGGTTACACGTGGTCTGTGGTTATGAGGCCAGTTGGACGTACTGCCAAATTCCCTAAAATGACATTGGAGGCGGCTTTTGGTAAATAAATATACATTAAATGATCTGGAAACGGCTTTGGTGGGCATTCCTGCAGTCAGCATGCCAATTGCACGCGTCCTCAACTTTAGACACTTGTGATTAAACTGCATATTTTAATGGCATTTTATTGTCCCCAGCACAAGCTGTTTAATCAGCTTCTTGATCTGCCACACCTGTCAGGTGGGTGGATTATCTTGGCAAAGGAGAAATGCTCAATCACAGGGATGTAAACAAATGATTGCATAACATTTTTCAGGGATAATTTATTTCAGCTCATGAAACATGGGACCAACACTTTACAAGTTGCGTTTATATTTTTGTTCAATGTAGTTCCGTCACAAAATTCACACACACGGCCCAGTGATTCATCAGCCTGTAGTTATCACAGACACATACTAGATACTACTTTATATGACACTTGATCTCGTAATATAGCTTCACGTGGAGCATTAACATGAATGTGTTGTGCTCTCTCGTCTTGCTTCAGGGAAGTGGTATTATTCACAGATCTACTGTATCATCAGCTTTTCTCTTGACCTTGTTGCTTTTATGCTAAAATGAAATATGATATTTCTGTATTATTTAGTGCTTTAGATCTAACTGTATACAACCCCTATCCTCAACTAAATCTGTATGAATTGAGGTTTTATCACAATCTATCATCTACTATATCAAGTGCAACTCCAAATGGGTCCAATTGAGTCCTTCAGAGGAAGTGAAGTGTTTGGATATGTGGCTAGGGTGGTGGGGGTAGTTGTGGAGTTAAGTGATGGCTATTGTTCCCCTCTCGTCAATCTAATCAGACTAAAAGCATTCCCTCTTATAGCATGAACCTGTTTAACAGAAACGCCTATAAATTCAAGGTAATGCATGGATGGAGTCTAACTATCTATCTCACTACACTATCTATCAATTTAACTTTATTTATTTACATCTATACATCAAGAGATGTGTGCACAGCACATACTGTTCAGTATCTATTAGTCAATACCATGGTCTTTAAACCTCACTTTGTTTTACACTCACTAATTTACCCCCAGCGTTTTCGAGCGATTTGCTGATATCTTTTCTTATCCTCACCGGAGTACGGAAGGAGGGTTGTGAATGAATTAATGACACTCAATCTAAAACAAAAACAGTGGCATCTGTGCCTTTACATCACACACACACACACACACACACACACACACACACACACACACACACACACACACACACACACACACACACACACACCACCTCCTCTCCTCTAATCAATCAGCCCTTTATTACATCAGGCCACACAGCTCTAACGGCAGCACAGCCAGCTTAGGCCCCTCACTGAGATTTGTGTGAGCCAGCGTCATACTGTGGTATACAGACAGAATGCCCACTCAGTCTTTATATCATGCATTTTTTCAAGCATTAATCAAGACCGATGATGACCGTTGCCGATATAAAATAATACAAATCACTTGGAGAATGTAAAATTTTTAGACATACAAAAAAGCATAAATTGAAATGTTTTTCCACTGCCTGGCTTTGTAAAATGAGCTGGTTTCACAACAGGCCATATTTGGTTTGGTGGGTTCATAACAAAGTCAAAAACAGGAGGGTCAGTGAAGTGAATCATACAGTATAATCACAGTGAATCCTTTAAGGGACTGAAGAGCAGTGGGGTTTGTCCTTTGTTTTCCAGACATATCTGCTTGGGTTAGTGGATGTGCTGTATGGCCTGGTAGCCTGATGCTACACATCAACTCAATGCTCAGGGGTTTGCACTGCTACTAGTATACCACTACTATTGCACATCCATTCTGACCTTGCAAACATACAGTGTCTTCAGAGAAAGTAAAGAAAACACTCTTCAATTTGAAGACACACCTTGCAGTCATGTGACTAACCAACTTCGAATGATCACAAAAATATTCATACGGAGTTTCATGCCTCCTTATTCCAGGATTGATTAGGCCACTTTGCCTTAGAGTTTACCCCAACCCTGGTGGTCAGGCAGCGCGTAGCTCCACCCACACCGCCTGATGTATCCCCACCAAAACCACCCCAATAACCGTCAGAGGGGTATGGTCATAGATGATCCATTATATTGACATGATGGTCAAGTGACCGCTCTAACAATGGAATATGTGTTCTCAAAGGTGGAAGGCAGGCGAGATCAGGTGGGACCATTCTAGTCAGTGAGAGGGCAGATGCACACGTGAACAACGGGCACAACTCGGCTATAAAGATGAGGGGTGTTGCATCAACCGCCTGAATTTGATAGTATTTCAAATTCATCGACTTCATGAATATGCATAGCTCGTCTTGAATTCCAACAGGGACAAATACGATATAAAGTGTTTTTTCTCAAAGTTGCTGGGATGTTCGACTTATATCAGTACACTCGTAATAACCTAAGCATATTCTGAACGGAAATGGAGGAAAACTAAACTTCAGGAGGACCTATCATCCTTCAACCTCTCTACCTTCTATTCCTCTGTATCTACTGCTAAAGCCGTTTTCTATCACTACATTTCAAGCTTCTTCCTCCAACCCTGGGAAACTCTTCTTTGCTTTGTCCTCCCTCCTTAATCAACCACCTTTTCCTCTCTTCGGACGACTGTCAACCACTTTGAAAAAAAAGTTGACAACATCCGCTCCTCATTCACTGTTCCCACTCATACAGAACTACCCTACACCTTGACCTCTCTCCCCTGTCTCTCCAGATGAAATTCTGCGACTAGTGATGTCCGGCTGCCCAACAACCTACTACCTTGACCCCACCCCCTCCTCTCTTCTCCAGACCATCTTTGGAGACCTCCATTCCTCACTTCCCTCATCTCATCCCTGACCACTGGCTGCACCCTCTCTGACTAAAAGATGGCCAGAGTTCTCCCCTCCTCAAGAAACCAACACTCGACCCCTCTGATGTCAACTACAGACCACCATCCCTTCTTTTTTTTCTTTCCAAAACACTTGAGTGTGCTGTCTCTGACCAATTCTCTCATTATCTCTCTCATTATCTCCCTCAGAACTATCTTCTTGACCCTAACCAGTCAAGGCTCACACAGCTGAAACCGCTCTCCTCTGTGTAAAAGAGGCTCTCCACTCTGCTAAAGCTGACACTCTCTCCTCTGTTCTCATCCTCCTAGATCTATCCATTACCCTCAACACCGTGAACCATCAGATCCTCCTCTCCAGCCTCTCAGTGTTGGACATCTCAGGCTCTGTACACTCTGAATTACATCCTATTTTTTATTTTTTTTATTTCACCTTTATTTAACCAGGTAGGCTAGTTGAGAACAAGTTTTCATTTACAACTGCGACCTGGCCAAGTTACACATGGAATAAACAAGCGTACAGTCAATAACACAATAGAGAAAAAAATGTCTATATACAGTGTGTGCAAATGGCATGAGGAGGTAAGGCAATAAAAAGGCCATAGTGGCGCAGTAATTACAATTTAGCAAATTAACACTGGAGTGATGGATGTGCAGATGATGATGGGCAAGTAGAAATACTGGTGTGCAAAGGAGCAGAAAAGTAAATAAAAACAATATGGGGATGAGGTAGGTAAATTGGATGGGCTATTGACAGATGGGCTATGTACAGCTGCAGCGATCGGTTAGCTGCTCAGATAGCTGATGTTCAAAGTTAGTGATGGAAATATAAGTCTCCGGTTTCAGAAATGTTTATGAATATTATAATTTATTTTTCTGCGCAATTCGTTCCAGTCATTCGTTCCAGAGATTGAAAATAAATTGAAATATATACACACAAAAAATGAAAAATTCCAAGTGTACACGGGAGAAACGACAAACCACACCTGCACTGCTACGCCATCTTGGAATCACACAGTATAATCACAGTGAATCCTTTAAGGGACTGAAGGGCAGTGGCAGGTCGCTCCTACCACTTAGTGTGGAGAGGATCTGTGTCTGCACCACGTGTTCTCACTACTGTTGTCCCCAGCTCCAAGACCTCTCCATCACGGTTGACAACTCCATGGTCTTCAACCTTCTTATGTTCTCCCATGTCACCCCTCTCCTCTGCACATGCCACTGGCTTCCAATCTAAGCTTGCGTCACCAATGGTTGAACAAGCTTCACCCTAAAGTCAGGACAGCGGAGTCATCTGAAACCCTACCTCTTTAAAGAGTATCTTAAATAACTCTCACAGCGCCCTCTCACGTTATGAAAAGTTTTATATTTTGTTCTATACAATGTTATCCATGGGTCATTCAATGGCCACAAGGAGACGTTTCATGATGGTCAAGGGGATGTGTGGTTCCCAGTAAGTTACCAGGATGTCACTGAGGACCTTGTCAGGACCTTTATACGATGTTCTCAGAACTTTAATGTACTAGTCATAGGATGTTGCGTGACTGTCCCAAGGGAGCATCCCTGCAAACAAACATTTGTTAGGACGTCCCCAGAACGTCATGAAATAGTCGCCTAAAGTGGTCAGGATGTTGTGGTCCTCTGATAGTTTTGTTGTCTTGGGGACCTCCCCGAGTACGTTTTTAGAACGTTCTTGGGACTTTGTGTCATGGTCCCCTGGAGATTTTGTCTAGCTCCTGGTTTTTCCCAGGGCTGTCCCCAAAGACGTTTTTAGGATGTTCTTGGGACGTTGTGTCATGGTCCCTGGAGGGTTTTGTCACTTGGTCACAGGTGTGCCAAACAATTATAAGTAAAGTCATTAAATATTATGGGGGTTTTAAGGTAAGTGGTACGCTGTTCAGCTAAAATAGTGTACACATCTTAAATCTATGACAATAGGACTACATTTGACATAACTTAGTACTGACTTTTCAATATGACCCCACCTGGGATTTGGGGTATGCTGATCTTTCTGCTGCACAACAAAGTCTGTAGAATTTCACAAGTCCCCTACACATTCATACCTATAAGTGCAGAGATGTATTATCGAAAGAGTGCCATCTGCACTGCTATTTTAGTTATCAATTAATGACTATTCTCTCATTGACTTATTTCAGCTATTTATTTGGTTTGGGTTTTGAAAATAGTTGTCTAATGTTGGTGGGGCATATTATTCTGTTTGAATGTTACTCCTGAATCACTATGATAAATATAATTGTTTTTTATGAGAGTATTTTTAACCGAGTTTACATTTACTTTGAAGTCCAAAGTGTAATAATACAGATGAAATCAGTCTTTGACACAGACATGGTGGTGTAGCAGGAAGATCGAAATTCCAGGTTGTGAGTTGAAATCGCAGGTGAACACAATTACTGTATGAATAAACATACACAATGTAATCATGTGTGTCAAGTATGTAAGTGATAACACTTTACAATAAGGTTCCATTTATAAAAGGTTTATAAAGGGGTTATAATTATGTTATTAACGGTTACTTAACCATTAATGGTTTCTAATACATTTACAAATTATTGTCACATTGGTCAAAATAGTGCAATAACTGGTCAGTGTTTGCCAAATAGTGAGCCAATATTTACCTCCATTTATAAATGCACTTACAAATGCTTTTAGGTGAACCCTTATCTATCATAATGCAACATTGTTTTAAATAGTTGCAAAGTTGAACAATAGTTATTTTCTCTCTTTTGGGTGAGATGCATTGTTGCTCTGTCCCAGGAACTGAAGAGGTTAGTTTTCTTGACTGACCTTTAATATCCTGATGCTCCGGCCAAATTTACATCTAGGACATTATTCAATCATTATTACCCTTTACCAGATTATATCAACACACACTTACCACTTCTCTGTGATAGTCCAAATATGGTGAACACTCTGGTGTGAAATGGTAACCGTAATACCTTTGTTTGAAACAGTGGAGGAATCCTCTCACAACATGAGATTTTTTTTTGACATTTTCACTTAGGGATGTACTCACTTTTGTTGCCAGCGGTTTAGACATTAATGGCTGTGTGTTGAGTTATTTTGAGGGGACAGCACATTTACACTGTTATACAAGCTGTACACTCACTACTTTACATTGTAGCAAAGTGTCATTTCATCAGTGTTGTCACATAAAAGATATAATATTTACAAAAATGTGAGGGGTGTACTCACTTTTGTGATATACTGTACATGTAAATATATGGATGAGCAATGGTGTGCGGCATAGGCAAGATGCAGTAGATGGTATAAAATACAGTATGTAACATATGAGATGAGTAATGTAGGCTATGTAAACATTATTAAAGTGGTGTTATTTAAGGTGACGAGTGATACCTTTTTAATTGGCCAGAGATTTGAGTATGTATGTTGGCAGCAGCGATGGCTGTTTAACAGTCTAATGGCCTTGAGATAGAAGCTGTTTTTCAGTCTCTCGGGCCCAGCTTTGATGCACTTGTACTGACCTCACCTTCTGGATGGTAGCGGGGTGAACAGGCAGTGGCTCGGGTGGTTGATGTCCTTGAGGATCTTTTTGCCATTCCTGTGACATCGGGTGCTGTAGGTGTCCTGGAGGGCAGGTAGTTTGGTCCCAGTGATGTGTTGTGCAGATCGCACTACCCTCTGGAAAGCCTTGCGGTTGAGGGCGGTGCAATTGCCTTACCAGGCGGTGATACAGCCGCCTGACAGGATGCTCTCGAAGTTTGTGTGATTTAGATGACAAGCCAAATTTCTTCAGCCTCCTGAGGTTGAAGAGGTGCTGTTGCGCCTTCTTCACCACACTGTCTGTGTGGGTGGACCATTTCAGTTTGTCTGTGATGTGTACGCCAAGGAACTTAAAACTTTCCACCTTCTCCACTACTGTCCCGTTGATGTGGTGGATCATCTCCTTTGTTTTGTTGACGTTGAGTGAGAAGTCATTTTCCTGACACCACACTCCGATGGCCCTCACCTCCTCCCTGTAGACTGTCTCGTCATTGTTGGTAATCAGGCCTACCACTGTAGTGTCGTCTGCAAACTTGATGATTGAGTTGGAAGCGTGCATGGCCACGCAGTCATGGGTGAACAGGGAGTACAGGAGAAGGCTGAGAACGCACCCTTGTGTGGCCCCAGTGTTGAGGATCAGCGGGGTGGAGATGTTGTTTCCTACCTTCACCACCTGGAGGCGGCCAATCAAAGTCCAGGGCCATGTTGCACAGGGCGGGGTCAAGACCCAGGGTCTCAAGCTAAATTACGAGTTTGGAGGGTACTATGGTGTTGAATGCCGAGCTGTAGTCAATGAACAGCATTCTTACATAGGTATTACGCTTGACCAGATGGGATAGGACAATGTGCAGTGTGATGGCGATTGCATCGTCAGTGGACCTATTGGGGCGGTAAGCAAATTGGAGTTGGTCTAGGGTATCAGGTAGGGTACCCTAGACCAATGATGGTGACAGAAGTTCGTGCAATGGGGCGATAGTAATTTAGTTCAGTTACCTTAGCTTTCTTGGAAACAGGAATAATGGTGGCCATCTTGAAGCATGTGGGGACAACAGGGATAGGGATTGGTTGAATGTGTCTGTAAACACACCAGCGAGCTGGTCTGCGCATGCTCTGAGAACGTGGCTAGGGATGCCGTCTGGGCCGGCAGCCTTGCGAGGGTTAACGCGCTTAAATGTTTTACCTACGTTGGCCACGGAGAAGGAGATTCCACAGGCTTTGGTAGCGGGCCGTGTCAGTGGCGCTGTATTGTCCTCAAAGTGAGGAAAGAAGTTGTTTAATTTGTCTGGGAGCAAGACGTTGATGTCCAAGACATGGCTGGTTTTCTTTTTGTAATCTGCAACTATACTTTGTCTCCATAGTGACGCTTTGCTTGTTTGCGGAGGGAATAACTGCACTGTTTGGATTCGGTCATGTTTCTGGTCGCCTTGCCATGATTAAAAGCGGTGGTTCACGCTTTCAGTTTTGCGAGAATGCTGGCATTTAATCTACGGTTTCTGGTTATGGAAGTTTTTAATAGTCACAGCGGGTACGACATCTCCAATGCACTTGCTAATAAACTTGCTCCCAGAGTCAGCATATACATCAATGTTGTTGTCTGAGGCTATCCGGAACATACCCCAGTCCGTGATCGTAGCAATCTTGAAGCGTGTAATCCGATTGGTCAGATCAGCGTTGTATTGACTTGAGCATGGGCGTTTCCTGTTTTAGTTTCTGTCTATAGGCGGGGAGCAACAAAATGGATTCATGGTCAGATTTGCCAAAGACAGGGCGCGGAAGGGGCTTTGTATGCATCGCGGAAGTTAGAGTAGCAATGATCCAGAATTCTGCCAGTCGTGTCGTGCATTTGATATGCTGATAGAATTTAGGGAGTATTGATTTTAGGATAGCTTTGTTAAAATCCCTAGCTACAATAAATGCAGCCTCCGGATGTATGGTTTCCAGTTTACATAGAGTCCAGTGAAGTTCTTTCAGGGCCGACGAGGTATCTGCTTGGGGGGGATATACACGGCTGTGACTAATCGAAAATAATTATCTTGGAAGATAATGCGGTCGGGATTTCATTGTAAGGAATTCTAGGTCATGTGAACAAAATTACTGGAGTTCCTGTATGTCAAATCAAATCAAATGTATTTATATAGCCCTTCGTACATCAGCTGATATCTCAAAGTGCTGTACAGAAACCCAGCCTAAAACCCCAAAAAGCAATGCAGGTGTAGAAGCACGGTGGCTAGGAAAAACTCCCTAGAAAGGCCAAAACCTAGGAAGAAACCTAGAGAGGAACCAGGCTATGTGGGGTGGCCAGTCCTCTTCTGGCTGTGCCGGGTGGAGATTATAACAGAACATGGCCAAGATGTTCAAATGTTCATAAATGACCAGCATGGTCGAATAATAATAAGGCAGAACAGTTGAAACTGGAGCAGCAGCACGGTCAGCAGCAGAACAGTTGACTGGGGACAGCAAGGAGTCATCATGTCAGGTAGTCCTGGGGCATGGTCCTAGGGCTCAGGTCCTCCGAGAGAGAGAAAGAAAGAGAGAAGGAGAGAATTAGAGAACGCACACTTAGATTCACACAGGACACCGAATAGGACAGGAGAAGTACTCCAGATATAACAAACTGACCCCAGCCCCCCGACACATAAACTACTGCAGCATAAATACTGGAGGCTGAGACAGGAGGGGTCAGGAGACACTGTGGCCCCATCCGAGGACACCCCCGGACAGGGCCAAACAGGAAGGATATAACCTATGTTGTTGTGATTACACCATGAGTCGTTAATCATAAGGCATACACCCCCTGCCCTTCTTCATACCAAAGAGCTGTTTGTTTCTGTCGGCGGGATGTCATCTTAACCACTGTGAAATGTTTTCCTTAACCAAAAATGTTGTATTTTCAGCTGTTTGACGCTCGTGTACAAAACCGTAAGTAAAATATGCACAAACAAACCTCAACAGGAAGCATAGAAATAGAGCACATAGAACATATCTACCACTTTTTAGACTTGCTTTCAATGAGAATGATGGATCTATAACCTTTTAAAGTAAGCGAAAACCTACTGACCTGCGTGGGTGTCACTAACATTGCCAAAAGACAAAGATGTGAATGTATCAGTGGATTACCAATCAGGGCCTTGGCAACAGTAACAAGGGGTGATGTGTAATGAAACTTGATTGTGCGTGTCCTGGGTAGACGTTCCCGGGACCATGACACAAAGTCCTTACCACTTTTAGACTACCATTTTGTGACGTTCCAGGGACATCCTAACGACTCATTTTTGTTTGCAGGGTTATATCTATTAAAAAACTATGCATATCAGTTGAGTTTTTAGAAGTACTTTGCAACAACAAAAATCCATGAAAATCGCTATCTCTCGCTCTCTTATATTTATGTAGAGAGACTCATTGATTCACTGACTGACTGGGGTTTTGGGTGTGTATTGGTGGTCAAAATGTAGATTGAAAGTCTTGATATTACTGCTAAAGTCAGGTTTAGTGATTCAGGAATGTGGTTTGGTGTTGTAGGGGATTTGATCTGTTCGAAGGGAAGAGAGACTGCAGAATCTTCAAACAACAACTTTTAAGATTTTCAAATATGGAGCAGTTAACTATGCACTTCAGTCTTGAAGATTCAATTCAACAGTGTTGAAGATTCAATTCAACAGTGTTGAATTGAGGCTCAATTAACAGAGTTGGCTCAGCTTTGATAGAGTCCAAACTCTATGTGGCAGTTAGCAGATGTGTGCAAACAAGGGTGGGGAACATAGTGAATAAAAGGCGTTTAGCTTGTCTTTGTAGATTAAGATAGCTGACATTGCCTGTTCCTTCCTGCAACTTTCCACACATGGGAGTTCCTGCAGATAGTACAAACGGGATGTCACATACTGCAGTCGCATCCGGCTCTTATCTGTTCGCCCAGACTTATAACTAAGTTACACAAGACAACAAGCCTGCATCACCCCAATAAAACACTAGCATATAACAATGGCCAATTCTCTAAGTAAAAAGTCAGTCAAATGTATTTATAAAGCCCCTTTTACATCAGCCGATGTCACAAAGTGCTATACAGAAACCCAGCCTAAAACCCCAAATAGCAAGCAATGCAGCTGTAGAGGCACGGTGGCTAGGAAAAACTCCTTAGTAAGGCAGGAACCTAGGAATAAACCTAGAGAGGGGAAAAAAGGCTCTGAGGGGTGGCCAGTCCTCTGCTGGCTGTGCCGGGTGGAGATTATAACAGTACATTGCCAAGCTGTTCATAGATGACCAGCAGGGTCAAATAAAAATGTCAGTAGGCTTTTCATAGCTGATCATTCAGAGTTAGGGACAGTAGGTGCGGTAGAGAAAGAGAGTCGAAAACAGCAGGTTCGGGACAGGGTAGCACATCTGGTGAACAGGTCAGGGTTTCATAACCGCAGGCAGAACAGTTGAAACTGGAGCAGCAGCACAACCAATTGGACTGGGGACAGTAAGAAGTCATCAGGCCAGGTAGTCCTGAGGCATGGTCCTAGGGCTCAGGACATGAGCCTGAGTGAGTGAATTAGGGGGAGCATACTTAAATTCACACAGGACACCGGATAAGACGGGAGAAATACTCCAGATATAACAGACTGACCCTAGCCCCCCAACACAAACTATTGCAGCATAAACACTGGAGGCTGAGACAGGAGGGGTCGGGAGACACTGTGGCCCCGTCCGACTATACCCCTGGACAACCAGGCAGGATATAACCCCACCCATTAGGCCAAAGCACTGCCCCCACACCACTAAAGGGATATCTTCAAACATGAAATACTACCCTGAGACAAGGCCGAGTATAGCCCACAAAGATCTCCCCCATGGCACCAACCTGAACCGGAAGATCACGTCAGTGACTCAACCCACCTAGGGACGGCATGGAAAAGCACCAGTAAGCCAGTGACTCAGCCCCCGTAATAGGGTAAGAGGTAGAGAATCCCAGTGGAGAGGGGAACCGGCCAGGCAGAGACAGCAAGGGCAGTTCGTCGCTCCCGTGCCTTTCCGTTCACCTTCACGCCCCTGGGCCAGACTACACTCAATCATAGGACCTACTGAAGAGATGAGTCTTCAATAAAGACTTAAAGGTTAAGATCAAGTCTGCGTCTTTCACATGGATAGGCAGACCATTACATACAAATAGAGCTCTATAGTTGAAAGCCCTGCCTCCAGCTGTTTGCTTAGAAATTCTAGGGACAGTAAGGAGGCCTGCGTCTTGTGACTGCAGTGTACGTGTAGATATGTATGGCAGGACCAAATCGAATAGATGGGTAGGAGCAAGCCCATGTAATGCTTTGTAGATTAGCAGTAAAACCTTGAAATCAGCCCTAGGCTAGCACTGGAGCAACATGATCCAATTTTGGGGTTCTAGTCAAGATTCTAGCAGCTGTGTTTAGTACTGACTGAAGTTTTATCCGGATAGCCTTGCAGTAGTCTAATCTAGAAGTGACAAAAGCATTCATTTTTCAGCATAATTGTTGGACAAAGTTTCTGATTTTTACAATGTTATATTGATTTTAAAAAAGCTGTCCTTGAAACAGTCTTGGTATGTTAGTCAAAAGAGAGAGCTTTTAAAAGGTAATTTACCACCTTCACGAGTGCAGTCTCTGTGCCATGATGGGGTCTAAAACCAGACTGAAGTGTTTCGTATACATTGTCTTCAGGAAGGCAGTGAGTTGCTGCGCAACAGCTTTTCATTTGTTTTTTGGAGTAATGGGAGATTCTTTCTAAGCCTATTTTTATTTTTTTAATTAAAAATATATTTTCTGGGTCAAGGTTTGGCTTTTTCAAGAGAGCCTTTAATACTACCACTTTTAGCGAGTTTGGTACACATCCAGTGGACAGGGAGACGTTTATTTTGTTCAACATAGGAGGGCCAAGCACAGGAAGTGTCACGCCCTGGTCGAAGTAGTTTGTGTTTATCTTCATGTATTTGGTCAGGCCAGGGTGTGGCATGGGTTTTTGTATGTGGTGTGTATATATGGGGGATTGTAGCTAGTGGGGTGTTCTAGATAAGTCTATGGCTGTCTGAAGTGGTTCTCAATCAGAGGCAGGTGTTTATCGTTGTCTCTGATTGGGAACCATATTTAGGCAGCCATATTCTTTGAGTTTGGTGTGGGTGATTGTCCTTAGTGTCTTTGTTCCTATCGCTGTGTTAGTTGACACAAGTATAGGCTGTTTCGGTTTTCGTTACGTTTATTGTTTTGTAGTGTTTTGTGTGTATTCGTGTTACGTTTGTTTGATTAAACATGGATCTAATCTACACGCTGCATTTTGGTCCGACTCTCCTTCACCACAAGAGAACCGTTACAGAATCACCCACCACAAACGGACCAAGCAGCGTGTCAACAGGCAGGAGCAGCCCAAAGAGGAGATGCGTAAGAAGGATTTCTGGACATGGGAGGAGATCCTCGACGGGAGAGGACCCTGGGCTAAACCAGGGGAGTGTAGCCGCCCAAAGGTGAAACAGGAGAAGAGGCAACAGAGGCAGCAGCAGCAGGAGCAGCAGCAGCTACAGTGGGAGAGGTTGCACCACCTGGAGAAATGGACATGGGAGGAGGAACTGGACGGTAAAGGACCCTGGGATCAGCCTGGAGATTATTGTCGCCCCAAAGCCGAGCTGGAGGCAGCAAAAGCAGAGAGGCGGCATTATGAGGAGCTAGCACGGCAGAGCGGATGGAAGCCCGGGAGTCAGCCCCCAAAAAATCTTGGGGGGCCTCACAGGGAGTATGGCTACGCCAGGTAGGAGACCTGCGCAAACTCCCTGTGCTTACCGGGGGCTAGAGACCGGGCAGGCACCGTGTTATGCAGTGGTGCGCACGGTGTCCCCAGTGCGGGTGCATAGCCCGGTGAGGTATGGCTCGGTGGTTGATTCCAGCTCCTCGGATCGGCCGGGCTAGAGTGGGCATCGAGCCAGGTAAGGTTGGGCAGGCTCGGTGCTCAAGAGCTCCAGTGCGCCTGCACGGTCCGGTCTATCCAGTACCACCTCCACACCCCAGCCCTCCGGTAGCAGCTCCCCTTAGCACCAGGCTTCCTGTGCGTGTCCTCGGTCCAGTACCACCAGTACCAGCATCAGGCCTACAGTGCGCCTCGCCTCTCCAGCGCTGTCGGAGCCTTTCTCCTCTCCTGCGCTGCCGGAGTCTCCCGCCTATCTAGCGCTGTTAGAGCTTTCCTCATCTCCAGCGCTGCCGGAGTCTCCCGCCTGTTCAGCGCAGCCAGAGCCTTCCTCCGACACAGCGCTGTAGGAGTCTCCCGCCTGTTCAGCGCAGCCAGAGCCTTCCTCCTCTACAGCGCTGCCGGAGTCTCCCGCCTGTTCAGCGCAGCCAGAGCTGCCAGTCTGCATCAAGCAGCCAGAGCTGTCAGTCTGCATGAAGCAGCCAGAGCTGTCAGTCTGCATGGAGCAGCCAGAACTGTCAGTTTGCATGAAGCAGCCAGAACTGTCAGTCTGCATGGAGCAGTCAGAGCTGTCAGTCTGCATGAAGCAGCCAGAGATGTCAGTCTGCATGGAGCAGCCAGAGCTGTCAGTCTGCAAGGAGCTGTCAGTCTGCAAGGAGTTGTCAGTCTGCAAGGAGTTGCCAGTCTGCAAGGAGCTGCCAGTCTGCACGGAGCTGCCAGTCTGCAAGGAGCTGCCAGTCTGCAAGGAGCTGCCAGTCTGTAAGAAGCCGCCAGAGCTGTCAGCCTACATGGAGCAGCCAGAGCCGCCAGTCAGCGTGGAGCAGCCAGAGCCGCCAGTCAGCATGGAGCAGCCAGATCTTTCAGTCTGCCAGGATCCGCCAGTCAGCCAGACTCTTCCAGATCTGCCAGTCAGCCAGACTCTTCCAGATCTGCCAGTCAGCCAGACTCCAGATCCGCCAGTCAGCCAGACCCTTCCAGATCTGCTAGTCAACCAGACTCTTCCAGATCCGCCAGTCAACCAGACTCTTCCAGATCTGCCAGTCAGCCAGACTCTTCCAGATCTGCCAGTCAACCAGACTCTTCCAGATCTGCCAGTCAACCAGACTCTTCCAGATCTGCCAGTCAACCAGACTCTTCCAGATCTGCCAGTCAACCAGACTCTTCCAGATCTGCCAGTCAGCCAGACTCTTCCAGATCTGCCAGTCAGCCAGACTCTTCCAGATCTGCCAGTCAGCCAGACTCTTCCAGATCTGCCAGTCAGCCAGACTCTTCCAGATCTGCCAGTCAGCCAGACTCTTCCAGATCTGCCAGTCAGCCAGACTCTTCCAGATCTGCCAGTCAACCAGACTCTTCCAGATCCGCTAGTCAACCAGACTCTTCCAGATCCGCCAGTCAGCCAGGATCCGCCAGTCGGCCAGGATCCGCCAGTCGGCCAGGATCTGCCAGGATCCGCCAGTCAGCCAGGATCTGCCAGGATCCGCCAGTCGGCCAGGATCTGCCAGGATCCGCCAGTCGGCCAGGATCTGCCAGGATCCGCCAGTCAGCCAGGATCTGCCAGGATCCGCCAGTCAGCCAGGATCTGCCAGGATCCGCCAGTCAGCCAGGATCTGCCAGTCAGCCGGGATCTGCCAGTCAGCCAGGATCAGCCGGGATCTGCCAGTCAGCCAGGATCTGCCGAAACCACCAGCCAGCCAGGATCTGGTAGATTTATCTACATGCCTGAGCTTCCTCTCACTCCTGAGCTTCCTCTCACTCCTGAGCTTCCCCTCAGTCCCGAGCTTCCCCTCAGTCCCAAGCTGCCCCTCAGTCCCGATCTGCTCCTCAGTCCAGTGGGTTTCTGGGTGAGGACTACTAGGCCATGGTTGGCGGCGAGGGTGGACTATCCAGGGACGCGAGGAGAGGGGACTAAGACATTAATTGAGTGGGGTCCACGTCCCTCGCCGGAGCCGCCACCATGGACGGACGCCCACCCGGACCCTCCCTATTTGTTTTGAGGTGCGTTCGGGAGTCCGCACCTTAGGGGGGGGGGGTTCTGTCACACCCTGGTCGAAGTATTTTGTGTTTATCTTTATTTATTTGGTCAGGCCAGGGTGTGGCATGGGTTTTTGTATGTGGTGTGTATATATGGGGGATTGTAGCTAGTGGGGTGTTCTAGATAAGTCTATGGCTGTCTGAAGTGGTTCTCAATCAGAGGCAGGTGTTTATCGTTGTCTCTGATTGGGAACCATATTTAGGCAGCCATATTCTTTGAGTTTGGTGTGGGTGATTGTCCTTAGTGTCTTTGTTCCTGTCGCTGTGTTAGTTGACACAAGTATAGGCTGTTTCGGTTTTCGTTACGTTTATTGTTTTGTAGTGTTTTGTGTGTATTCGTGTTACGTTTGTTTGATTAAACATGGATCGCAATCTACACGCTGCATTTTGGTCCGACTCTCCTTCACCACAAGAGAACCGTTACAGGAAGCATCTCTTTCAGTAGTTTAGTTGGAATAGGGTCCAGTATGCAGCTTGAAGGTTTAGAGGCCATGACTATTTTCATCAATGTGTCAAGAGATATAGTATTAAAAAATGTGAGTGTTTCCCTTGATCCTAGGTCCTGGCAGTGTTGTGCAGACACAGGACAACTGAGCTTTGGAGAAATTACTAAGATTTAATGAGGAGTCTGTGATTTTGCTTTCTAATGATTATGATCTTTTCGTCTAATATGTTCATGAATTTATCACTGCTGAAGTGAAAGCCATCCTCTCTTGGGAAATGCTGCTTTTTAGTTAGCTTTGCGACAGTATCAAAAATACATTTTGGATTGTTTTTATTCTCCTCAATTAAGTTTGTACAGTCTTTCCAAGCTAATCGGAAGACTTCCAGTTTGGTGTAGTGCCATTTCCGGTCCATATTTTCTGTATACCAGGGAGCTAGTTTCTTTTTTTTCTTAAATTATTTTTACCCCCTTTCTCTCCCCAATTTCATAGTATCCAATTGTTAGTAGTTACTGTCTTGTCTCATCGCTGCAGGTGAAGGTTGGGAGTCATGCGTCCTCTGAAACGCAACCCAACCAAGCCGCACTGCTTCTTAACACAGCGCGCAGCCAACCCGGAAGCCAGTCGCACCAATGTGTTGGAGGAAACACTGTGCACCTAGCGACCTGGTTAGTGTGCAATGCGCCCGGCCTGCCATGAGTCGCTAGTGCACAATGAGACAAGGATATCCCTACTGGCCAAACCCTCCCTAACCCAGACGACGCTATGCCAATTGTGTGTCGCCCCATGGACCTCCCGGTCGTGGCTGGCTGCGACAGAGCCTGGGCTCGAACCCAGGGTCTCTGGTGGCACAGCGATGCAGTGCCTTAGACCACTGCGCCACCCGAGAGGCCCTAGGAAGTTAGTTATGACAAATGTTTTTTGTTTTTAAGGGTGCCCAGTGCACCTGCATCTAGGGTATTACGCAAGGTTACATTTAGTTCCTCAGTTAGGTGGTTAACCAATTTTTGTACTCTGACATCCTTGGGTAGGTGGAGGGAGTCTAGGAATCTTTGGGTTGTCTGAGCATTTATAGCATGGCTTTTGGTGATCTTTGGTTGGGGTCTGAGCAGATTATTTGTTGCAATTGCAAACATAATAAAATGGTGGTCCGATTGTCCAGGATTAAGGAAAAACATTAAGATCCACAATATTTATTCCACGGGACAAAACTAGGTCCAGAGTATGGCAATGAGTAGGTCCGGAGACATGTTGGACAAAACCCACTTTTCAAGTCGATGATGGCTCAGAAAGCCTTTTGGAGTGGGTCTGTGGACTTTCCATGTGAATATTAAAGTCACCAAAAATTTGAATATGATCTGCTATGACTACAAAGTCCCAAAGGAACTCAGTGAGGAACGCTGTATACGGCCCAGGATGCCTGTAAACAGTAGCTATAAAAAGTGATTGAGTAGGCTGCATAGATTTCATGACTAGAAGCTCAAAAGACGAAAACGCAGTAATAAAAATACATTTGCTATCGTAAATGTTAGCAACACCTCCGCCTTTGCGGGATGCGCGGGGGATATAGTAACTAGTGTAACCAGGAGGAGAGGCCTGGTTAAAAACAGCATAGTATGTCTAATTTTCCATGACAGTGTGCAGTCAGCTGTTACTGGAAAAAAGGGAATATTACTTTAACCCCTTTTTCTCCCCAATTTTGTGGTATCCAATTGGTAGTTAGTCTTTTCTCATCGCTGCAACTCCCGTACGGACTCGGGAGAGGCGACGGTTGAGAGATAAGCGTCCTCCGAAACACAACCCAGCCAAGCCGCACTGCTTCATGACACAATGGCGGCTTAACCCGGAGGCCAGCCACACCAATGTGTAGGCGGAAACACCTGGCAACCGTGTCACCATGCATTGTGCCCGGCCCACCACAGGAGTCGCTAGAGCGCGATGGGACAAGAACATCCCTGCCTGCCAAACCCTCCCTTAACCCAGACGACGCCGGGGCCAATTGTGCGCCGCCCCATGGGTCTCCCGGTCGCGGCCGGCTGCGACAGAGCCTGGACTCAAACCAGGATTTCTAGCATTTCGCTGCACTCGCATTAACACCATCACTCATTCATATATCCTTATGTACATATTCTTTATCCCCTTACACTGTGTATAAGACAGTAGTTTTGGAATTGTTAGTTAGATTACTTGTTGGTTATTACTGCATTGTCGGAACTAGAAGCACAAGCATTTCGCTACACTCGCATTAACATCTGCTAACCATGTGTATGTGACAAATAAAATTTGATTTGATTTGAACATCTGCTAACCATGTGTATGTGAAGAATAAAAATGTGATTTAGTGGCACAGCTAACACTGCATGTTAATGTTATCTTTTTACCCACTCTATAATGTAATAATCAACACATCGGTAAAAACATTTTTACGTTATGTGTTCAGAATGTTTATTCCGTTATTGGAAGTTCATTACATTATCAGTTGCTATCCTCCCTGATGTAGTATTGATTTTTGAACATAGAGAGGGAGAGAGAGAGATTTTCAACAAGGCTACTGTGTGGAGTCACTGAATTTTCCTCTTTCCCAAAAGCAGTGCTCTCACAGATGAGTTTCCTCAAATTTGTATGCAAATATGATCCCTTTGTGTTGAGTGAGTTTAATTCATTCAAATCCCTTTTTAGCGTAGCCAATGTTACATATCCACCACTTACTAAGCATTATTTTTAATTGTGAATTACACACTGTATCAATTAGAATAAATCCGATTTTCAGAGTTCCATCCTCTCCATTTATATTATTTAAGGACTTATCTGACATTTTAAGGAAAATGACAATTAACTGAGATGCACAGATTGAACAGACCTAAATTACATTTTTATGATTTTAAAAAGGGATGTTGATGAGGTTTGTTTCTCACCATTGCAGATAAAACTGTGCAGTAAGCACAAAAAACTCTGGTAAAAATTGACATCATCAGAACCTAGAGAGATCCTATGAAGCTAACAATATGTTAAACTGCAGGCCTACAAATGTTCTGTATCAGATGGTTGTTGACCAGACAGCACTCATCTGATCTGTGTTTGTCTGTCTGTGCCATGATCTCCCCAGGCCTGTTTCACAGAGCCATCATCCAGAGTGGCTCAGCCCTGTCCAGCTGGGCCGTCAACTACCAGCCTGTCAAGTACACCCGCATGCTGGCTGAGAGGGTGGGCTGCAACGTGCTGGACACCCTGGACATGGTGTCCTGCCTGCAGAAGAAGAGTGCCAGAGAGCTGGTGGAGCAGGACATCCAGCCAGCCCGCTACCACGTAGCCTTCGGCCCCGTCATTGACGGCGACGTCATCCCCGACGACCCCGAGATCCTGATGGAGCAGGGCGAGTTCCTCAACTATGACATCATGCTGGGCGTTAACCAGGGGGAGGGACTGCGTTTCGTGGAGAATGTGGTGGACCTGGAGGATGGTGTGTCCGGCAGCGACTTTGACTTCGCCGTGTCGGACTTCGTGGACAGCCTGTATGGCTACCCGGAGGGGAAGGACACTCTGAGGGAGACCATCAAGTTCATGTACACGGACTGGGCTGACAGGGACAACCCAGACACCAGGAGGAAGACGTTAGTCGCCCTGTTCACTGACCATCAGTGGGTGGAGCCCTCGGTGGTGACGGCTGACCTGCACGCCCGCTACGGCTCGCCTACATACTTCTACGCCTTCTACCACCACTGCCAGAGCCTGATGAAGCCTGTGTGGTCGGACTCAGCCCACGGGGACGAGGTGCCCTATGTGTTTGGCATCCCCATGGTGGGAGCCACTGACCTGTTCCCCTGCAACTTCTCCAGGAATGACATCATGCTCAGCGCTGTGGTGATGACTTACTGGACCAACTTTGCCAAGAGTGGGTGAGTACAGCACCGCGAGACCTGGTAAGACAGGTCAGTACAGCACCCCGAGGCCTGGTCAGACTCACAGGTCAGTACAGCACCCCGAGATCTGGTCAGACTCACAGGTCAGTACAGCACCCCGAGATCTGGTCAGACTCACAGGGTCAGTACAGCACCCCGAGATCTGGTCAGACAGGTCAGTACGGCACCCCGAGACCTGGTCAGACAGGTCAGTACGGCACCCCGAGACCTGGTCAGACAGGTCAGTACGGCACCCGAGACCTGGTCAGACAGGTCAGTACGGCACCCCGAGACCTGGTCAGACAGGTCAGTACAGCACCCCGAGACCTGGTCAGACAGAATCCAGTCTTGATTGTGGTATGCTTGTATAGTAAAAGGATGGGGTCATTATTTCATATTTCCCATTTGTGTCTGTATTTGCCTAAGAAATGCTATAAATGATAGATGGAAAGAGTTGTCCTAATCATATTCTATACTGTATTGAAGCCTGTGCAGAATAACCAATATTTATAGACATATAGACACACTTCACATGTATCTTAAAATGGAGCCTTGCTGCATTACACCTCTGCTTAAGTCACAGCAGAAAACGGGAATTAGTCTCTATAAAAATGTTACAGTAAACACTGATGTAGACACAGATGCTCAGTAGAAAGAGGGTTTTAGATGGGCTGAAATTAAAGATGTAGGGCAGGGATGGGCAACTGGCGGGGTCTCAACTTACTGTTGAGAGTTAGAACAGCAGAATACACAAGGTGCAATCTCGAATTTTGGTTGTGCATCAATCACTGACATTGCCTCAATTTGCCTGAGTCAGGATTTTTTTAAAATTGATTGGTAAATTAGTCTAACCAGTTTTCTAAACTTGTAGTAATCATGGTCGAATTACCGACCGGTGGCCCCCCATTGATTTTGTTAATCACTCTCACTCAGATCTCATATTCAAAACTGCAAACATTTCTCTCCACCCTATAGCAACATATGTATAGTTGCAGGAAATTAACTGTAAAACTGCAATTTTTCCCCTCTGCCCCATGACAAAATGTGTAGAATTGCAGGAAATGTACTCTACAACTTAGTTTTTTTCTCACTACTGTCAACACGGGGGCTGCTAAAATGATTTGCTCACAAGGTGTTTTACACGCAATTTCACTTCCGCGCCTCAAAAGGCTAGGACCAGCTCTGACTGCATGTGTGGGTATGGATGTGGGTATGCAGAGCCGCTGCGGCCCCTCAAGAAGAGTTCAGAGTTTTTTTTGTGGCCCCCACCCCTATCAAAGTTGCCCATCCCTGATGTAGGGAATGCTTAGCACTTGAAAAAAGACTGTGACATTATGTACATCAACCAGTCTTGTCAGCTTACAACTGGCTTTGACCAGCAAAACCTGCCTGTTGACATCTAGCCTCGCAAAGCTGCCGTTCTCGCGATCTTACATTAAACGCTGAATGGATATCCGTGCAGCGTTTAATGAAAGCTTGCGGGATCACCGGCTTTGCGAGGCTAGTTGACATCTCCCATAATGAAGCAATTGAAAGAATAACTTCTCTATGTATGTTATCAATGATGCCCTGTCTTTGACCCCTGTCTTCATTGCATGTCTGCAGTGACCCCAACAAGCCAGTGCCCCAGGACACTAAGTTCATCCATACCAAGGCCAACCGCTTTGAGGAGGTGGCCTGGTCCAAGTACAACCCCCATGACCAGCTGTACCTGCACATCGGCCTGAAGCCTCGCATCCGCGACCACTACCGCGCCACCAAGGTAGCCTTCTGGAAGCACCTGGTGCCCCACCTGTATAACCTCCATGACATGTTCCATTACACCTCCACCACCACCAAGGTACCTCCCCAGGACACCACCAACTCCAACGGCAAGAGAACCGGCACCACCAAGCGTCCACCTGTCTCCACGGCCCACAGCAGTGATGGGGAGGAGACGGGTCCTCTGATCGTGGCTAACCCCAGAGATTACTCTACTGAGCTGAGTGTCACCATCGCTGTGGGTGCCTCGCTGCTGTTCCTCAATGTGCTGGCTTTCGCAGCGCTCTACTACCGTAAGGACAAGCGCAGCCGGCAGGGTGGCCACGGTGGCCCCCACCAGGCCAGCCCCCAGCGGCAGAGCAACGGCAACGACGTGAGCCACACCACCACCGACGAGAGCCTGTCCCATCAGATGACCCAGTGCAGCCAGATGAACCAGTGTGACACCCTGCATGACCTCCACGACCTCCCTGACCTACACGACCCCCTGCACCTCTCCCCCAACATGGACTACACCCTGACCCTGCGCCGCTCACCAGACGACATCCCCCTGATGACGCCAAACAACATCACAATGATCCCCAACTCCCTGATGGGCCTGCCCAACATGCACCCCTACAGCACCTTCCCAGCCGGGTACAACTCCACCGTCCTGCCCCACTCCCACTCCACCACCCGGGTCTAGACCTAGCCTGGGACAGAAGATATACAGACCACAGTCGACAGAGATTGTAGAGGTGAGCTGAGGGGCGAGCTGTGCTGTACATGAATTAATACAAACAGTAGTTGGGTTGGGATTAGTTTATGTTCATACTGCAAGAGCCATGCAAAGCTTTTCCTGGTCAAATGGTGCAGAATCGCCGCCAATATACTACTGCCTCCTCTCCTCATAGAGGGAGGTCTATAAGCAGTGTCATTTTTTTAATCATCAATTTCAAGACTTGTGAGCTGGTTAAAATGAGAAGTGCTTTTTATTTCCCATTGTCTTTTGATGGTAACATTTTTGGGAACTTTCTCTTGTACGACCTCAGCATAATGTTTGTACAGTTGGATTTGTACGGGAAGCTTTTTTCTTCCTATGATATCTGTTTTGATCTTCTGTGTGGAACAAGTGTCATCTGGACTCATCACTGACTGAAATAACATTTGTAAAAAGCAGAAAATCGGTGTTATTAAGCAATTTTATACATATTCCTCATGTTAAACTCAACTTAAAAGGGTATTTTTTACTGACTAAAGAATTGCAGAAATACTATGTTACTGTGACTGTGATCATTTGAACCTTTACTACAACATTGATTACAATTTGTAGTAAAAGTATAACATTTATCCAATAATATTTCTATTTGAATATGAACAATATATCACCCCTATATACAGTATGTGCGTGCGTGTGCCCGCGTGTGTGTTTACACTCTGAAGTGTAATGTAAAGCTGTAAATTGTTAAGAAATTTGTTTGACATTTTGTTTGAAGTATTGGCTTTCATCATATTTAGTGTTGTACTCTGATCTATGCTCGTCTGTCTAAGTGTCTTTGTTCATTTTCAGTTAACTGTGTCTTATTTTGCTGAACACGTTGTGGGAATACAACTCCTGCTTTATTATAAAAAGACAATAGCTTAAGATGGCACATACTCTAACCAACTGATATGATTCCATTGGCTTGTTTGTACACAATAAACTTAGACCAGCACTTTTTTTAAATTGTTTGTTTGTTTATATGAATATGAAAGTATTGACATAGTTTATACAAACAATTACAGACTAAGCAAGCTGAATTTCCCCCAAGCGCTTCATCCCACTTACAGAAAACACAGATTTTGCATAAAATGTTTTCAAGCATTACTATAAGAGGCTCTTTTGAATGTAATGGGCTTCACGGTGTTATTCTGGGAGAATACACATCCCTCTTAGAATTACTATCACCTGGCTTTCCTGGATACAATCGTAGATTAATATCAATGGGCTTATTTTTAAAGATTTGTTTGGAACGGAGTGGTCGTCTTGTCAAAATAATACATCATCGTTATAATGAGTCAGATGTGGCTAGATGGCCAATCTTATTAAATTGTATTACATACAGTATCAACAGGATTCTTCAACCGCAAACAAAGAAAAACATTCATCTTAGATTTTGGGCATCGGCAGGGCAATACCCCATTTTGACTGGGCCCAGTGGAGATCAGATGTTATTATGATACATTTGTAGCCGTATGATGGTCATGGGCTGTAAAGGAGGAAAGCCAAGGAAGATAAGAGGGTACAGGCACACTCCAAAAAGACAGTGTGTTGTTTTCTCCTACTGCACACTGGGAACATTGTAAGGGCTTTGACATCAACTGGGTCAGTGATGAAGGAGCAGCAGCTGGACCCAGCCCTCAATGTCCCCTTGTTAGTCTACTTCCTCAATGTCAGTCCAGTGGCATTTACATGGTCTGCTTTTTGTTTTGCTCCTTTGTCTGTATATTCTTCATATCTCTATGTTTTCTGAAGAGTCAAACGCACCCACCAGCCAGCGTCTGCTTTAACTGACCATATGGCGACCTTTACGTGCCTCAGACAGGCAGCACAGATACTATGCAGACCACGAATAGCCTGGCCAATGAGAGAGAATGAACTGAATACATTTCCAACAGGCATCCAGCACACATGATGATCACGCTTACAGTGGGGTCTGAAATTATTGACACCCTTGATAAAGATGAGCAATAATGACTGTCTAAAATAATTCAAATAGTGAGCTATATTGTATGCTCAAAAACATTGGGAAATTATATATTATACTAATACAATTGTTCAGAGAGTCTTTGTGTTTTGTGTGAACTTGGTATGCATGAGAGTGATTGAAATGCAAGTGTAAACTCATTAGGGCCTTGGAACGCTGCACTGTCCCTAATGTTGAACCCAGGGCTGTATTAGTGATGGTCAATGGCTGAAAAGGGACTTTGTGTCTTTAAGATCTGGCTCTGTGAGCTGGTGGTCTGTCTATTGTTGGTTAGACAAAAGCGCAAGTCAGATTCATATAGGAGTGGTGGGGAATAACTTCTCATATCCTCATATCACAGTCACAAAGCCGCCAAGCCAAACCTCAATAACCCCATACTTCTCTCTGAACATGGGTAAGTGGTCATCTAATGAGTCTTTCATATTTTCTATTAATATCTTAAAAGTTGGTCTATGGAATATGATTAATCTACTTTTGAAATATAATTTTTCTGAGAAGTTTGTGTTCCTTCACTGGAGAATAATTTGAAGCCTTCATTAATATTGTGATAATTACTGGTTTTATTGCAAGTTGATTGTATTATATGATTGTCTGATAATATTATGATGTCCACTTGTGGGTACCTCATGGGTTATTCATATTATAACACAACATTGGTAATATCGCAACATTGGAAGCGTAGGCAGGATTGATAGAATTTGATTCCAGGTAACACCTAGATAAAGGAATACATATGTAGTATTGTAGACTAAACAGTCAGTTTTGATCAGCCAAGCTTATTGATACTCGTTACTCATTTTAATTGACATTTCTTGAACATAAAACATGTTATTCAAATAAATTCAATATAACCATATATCAATTATGTTCAAATGTTAATCAAACCACCTCTCTCACACAGCTTATATCTGTGAAAGGTTTTTTTGAAAGGTGGCTTGAACTAATTAGGGTTCAGATAGACAGATGACCAGCGTAGGCAACACAGAGGTCATGCAAGGTCGATCGTGTCAAAGGCTTTCACACTCCCACACTGTGCAGGGCATAATTAGCAAATTTGCATGAAATCCTTTGTTACACGCCTTCCATCTGACTCTGGAGACAAGTTTAAGCCGGCTATTCTTCCATCACTACTATTCCGTCAAAAAAAAAATACTTTCTCTACACTAAAGTTAATTCAGATTTAGTATGTAGTAAAGAATTGGCTTGGTATGATCCTTCAATGCATTCTGGTAATGTCTGTGCTGTGATTTTATTCATGGGTTATCATGGCACATTTGTCATTCTAACTGGTGTTTCAGAGCACAGCTGAAGAGGGGGTGTCTGTGGCCTATATAGTTTCCAGAGACTCAAACAACCTCCAAGCTGTTGCTGTTTTTCTTTAAATGACAGTTTGTTTAATTTATATCCTCTGTTCATTCCTACTCACTAAAATCACACAAACCTTAAGATTACAGGAATGTTTAGTCTGCGTGGAACATTTGCCGCAGCTCAGTCATTTATTATGTATGATCAGGACACTGTTGGCCCTTCTCGAATGGGGTTTATAGATCATACAACTTTAATGAGCAACATGGTTGTTGTTGTGAAGATATTTCAGTTCCCGCTCCCATTTATTGTGCTTCCTCCCACCCTTGAACACTTGAACTACGGTCCCCACCCCCTGCTGACATAGAAACTCATTCAGTGCCATGGTACCAGTCCCAGCCAGCTGTAGCCGTAGGCTGGCCTGGGCGCATAGTACTGACATTGCCAGTGATACTGTGAGAATCCTGGTGGTGGAGAAACTCCCCTGACCCCCGCGCCACCCGCCCAGATGCTCATGGCTTGTTTATTAGATTGTTGGTGTGTGTGTGGTGGTGCTAGTGTGGTCTTTGTTTGTTTGACATCACTGGCCTTTGTTCTCCTCCACTCCTAGCTAAGACAAAGGGCATTGTGTCTCCCGCCACAAAGACAGGCTCTCTCTCAAGGCCCCTGGAACCCATCCTTCAGTGCCCTCTCCTTTCTCTCCTCTCTCTCCCCTCCCTCCTGTCCTGGTGACGCCTGTGGTGGATGGCGGTTGGTGGAGAAAGAGGGATGAACTCTAGAGAGTAGAGGGGATGAGCTGTGAGGCGTTGGCTGGAGCTGAGGAGCTTTTACACACGGATGAAACCATTGCAGACAGAGCAGTTTTTTGGTGAAAATATCCTGCAGCTGAGCCTTTAGCATCACTGATTCATAAACTCTTTGCTTGTTGTTGAGGAGCACAAGATCGAAAGGAACAGATGTTTCCGGTCAGACAGCCTTGGCTTTGCAAAGCCCTAGGTGCATCTCTTTCTCTGATTCCTATATCAATACAGCCATTAACAGTCTGGATGTTTGTTATCTGCTTCCCCAGCACAGCTTACATTGGAGGAAGTGTATGAGAATGCTGTGAAGTCAGTGGCGGCTGGTTTTGTATAGACACTTTAACATTGTTTGATTGGATACACTGCACTTGGTTTCGCTGTTGTTTTTCGCTGTAATTTTTCTGTTGCTTTCATGCCTGTTGATGGAAGTTGATAGTGGGTGTTGTTGGAATTTTGGCAGAAGCAGTGGAGTCTTTCTGTTTAACAGCTCCCCAAGCAGGGTGACTGAGAGATGTCTGGACTGTGTCGTAGATGTGCTGTGTGTTGGTGTGTGCCGCCAGTGTGTTGATGTATTATGCCCCCTCACCAGGTTGTTATGATTGCTGTATCCGATGCCTGGGGGCAGTGCCCTACCCGTCCCTGGTTTCCACTCTGCTCTGCTTCACCGGCATGGCACTGTTCTGTGGCTGTGGGCACGAGGCACTGGCAAACACAGAGGTGCTCGTCGAGACTTACTTCGCTCGTAACATACAAGACTATGCTATCCTGGCCTCGTTGTGAGTGACTCTTTAAAACTTTTCTGTTTAAGTGCAATAACCGAATTGAATTGTTTGTATTTATAGATAGGTTGTGCAAATCAAGCAACAGAAATGCAAAGGCTCTTGCAGCAGTAGTAGTAGTATTGGTAACCCTTCCTTATGATAGGTTAAGAGAAAACACCTCTCAATAGCACCTTTTGTCACCATGGAATCTCCGACCTTTCCTTATTATGACCTGTCCTTGTCTCCCAGTATCAAGTACTTCCAGTACGTGATCTATGGCCTGGCCTCTTTCTTCTTCCTCTACTGCATCCTGCTGCTGGCCGAGGGATTCTACACCACCAGCGCTGTCAAGCAGACCTTCGGAGAGTTCCGGAGCACCAGATGTGGCCGCTGCCTTAGTCTGACGGTGAGGATGGAGGAAGGGAGGAGAGAGAGAGGGAATGACATTAGATTGCTAAAAGAATATTGGCACTATAGCCTACTCTAGCTTGTAATCTAGCCACTGGTTGAGAATTAATCCAAAAACAATTAATAGATAATTATCCATAGGTTAATTATCCATGAATCCCTGTTGTATTGCCTCAGGGATATTAGGCTCCTGTTAGAGTATTTACCCTCTATAGTGTTGTATGACTGCAGTAATGAAGCCTTATAGGACATGTTATGTCACATCCTGTATCCCCCCTGGAGTTTGACCAATAACTTCCTGTGACCGGCTCTGCTTGCTGCTCCACAGTTCATCATTGTGACATACGTCTTGGCAGTGATCTGGCTGGCGGTGTTTGCCTTCACAGCCATACCCGTCTTCTTCTTCTTTAATATGGCACAGACCTGCCACAACATCAACATCCTGGCTGAGACGACACCTAGCATCAACCAGCACGGCTGGATCTGCATGGATGCTCGGCAGTATGGTACGTTTAGCTTATGATTGAGCTAGCCGGGCCACCGTATGTTAGTATTTATTTTATTTATTTTTTACATTTAAAATGTACAGTTTTTAATTTCACATTAATGAGACAAGCTTCTCATTAGGTCTGCTGCCTTGGAATGCAATGCCAGGGAAAGCTTGTGGAATGACCTTGGCATCCATTTGCAAAACAAAAGAGGTGAGTTACTGTTTGCGTTGTCTTAAAACTGCTTTGAAAGAATTGGTGTGTTTCTGGGTTATGTAACCTTTCATAAACCCACAAAACACACAGCAAAATTATTATTCTGAATAGCAAATCAATGTACAATGCATTACTATTTAAGAAACCTTTTATTCTCTCTGCAGTTCTTTGTCACCTATGACCTATACATCGCTGCCTTTGCTGGTGCAGGGATTGCTCTCTTGGCTCTGGTGAGTAAGAATGTCCACCCAGACTTATGAGTCTATGGGGTTTGTCACCATCTTTGTTTAGGTTCAGAGTATGACTTGATTTTGCAGCTCCAACTGGGTTAGTTTTAGGCATACCACCAGAGAGGTATGGGGGTTCATTTTAAGGTTCTTTGGCAGAGAAACATACAATTCAGAGAAATAGAACAATCTTATCATACTGTCCATCAGCACAGTAAATATTTATTGATTTTCAACAATGATTAAGGTGATAAGACCAGCTAGGTCATAATAGAAAAGCGAACCAATCCCTAGAGAACTGACTTAGAGTATTCTATAGGCCTACTGTAGGGGCACCTAAGCGAGTGATAAATGTGTGCACACAAAAAAAGAGATCATCTTGTGATGCCCTATAGGCTATTGAATAATTGACATGTTGTCTGAATGCAGCTGCACTTTTGTGAAAACCTTTTTTTAAATGTTTTAAAACTCTTCTCTTTTGTCCCGCTCTCCTTCTCTCTCTCCATCTTTCTCTCTCTTTAGTTTCTGTATGTGGTAGCTACCACCTATAACTATGCAGTGCTGCGGTTCCTGGGCAGAAAAGGGCTGCGCTGTTAAAAACGGTGCCCTGTCACGTCTTCATCCGCCCATAGACTGGGCCTGAGGAGAGCCGTTACACATCACACTACTGAACATTCATCCATCCCCTCAGACACGCCTGCAGCCTGATTCCCCTACCTACTGCTGGCTGCTTCCCTGGAGGGCTCTGCTAACTGACACATGGTTCATCTTGACCATCTGATTTATCACTTCGACAACAGCCTAAGAGATGAATAGAACTCCTGGGCATCATAACTTCAAGCCCCTCCCCCTGGTCATCATAACTTCGAGCCCCTCCCATCCTCCTGCTCACCAGTCTTATCCCCTCGGTTCTCAGTCCAGGAAGATGACTCTCTGATGTCTGTTGCTCCTTTTCTTTTACATTGGATGTAGCGTCTCTGGTTTTGGTTTGCAATTATACTTTTTTTGCTTTTATGAAGTGTCCCTGACATGATTGTCAGATTGTGTTATGTGGACTCCATTCAGCCCTCTAAATCTGAGTGACTGAAAGAGATGACTGCTCTCCATGCTTATCAGAACTAAGAATTACACCCCAGTCCCCTCGCTTACTGATATCTATATAGATAGTGAACATGATCTAGCTGCTTTTGCTTTAGATTGTGTATGTAAATGAGCTGTCCGTTACTGTAACCAAAGCAAACAGCTGAATGTGCCAAAGTGCTGTACATTCAAGTGAAATGTGAGAGTCTCTCTTGTCTAAGTGTGTCAAAGGACTTATGGCATCTTTTTTTGCACTCACTCTTTATGTATAAGTATGTATTGTTTGTCTTTTTACACGATTACCGTGTGGAGGGTGAAAGGAAACCCAATTCTGTGGAGGTGCTAAAGTTCTAAGATAACTCGTTTTCATTCTCCACGTGTATTAATGCTCTCTGCTTTTAAACCACAGGGTTGCTGTGTTGATTTTGAATTGAGCAATTAAACTTAATCAAAGCCATTTTAAACCCAAGGTATTCAAATATTGTGCTTCATTTCATTGTCATTGTAAAACGAAACTTCCAGTGAGGTTGTCCATTTGGGTAATATAATGCACAGCAATATATTACAGCAGTAAAATGTTATTCATATTTTATTCACAGTTCAAATATGTTGACATAAATGATGGAAACTGTCAAACTATTTACATGTGTTTTTTTTATTACAGATATACAATGAGTATTCAAAACATCAGGAACACCTTCCTAATATTAAGTTGCCCTCAGAACAGCCTCATTTCGTTGGGGTATGGACTACCAAGGTGTCAAGCATTCCACAGGAATGATGGCCCAAGTTGACTCCAATGCTTCCCACAGTTGTGTCAAGTTGCCTGGATTTCCTCTGGGTGGTGGACCATTCTTGATACACATGGGAAACTATTGAGCGTGAAAAACTCAACAGCATTGCAGTTCTTGACACACTCAAACCGGTGTGCCTGGCACTTACCATACCTCGTTCAAAGGCACTTCAATCAAAGGCACTTCAATCCATTCACCTTCTGAAAGGCACACATAAACAATCCATGTCTCAAGACTTGTAAAATTCCTTCTTTAACCTGTCTCCTCCCCTGTATCTACACTGATTAACAAAAAAATACGTTCAGTGTCAGCGAAGAAAACAAGAACTGACGATAACTTTGGAAATATAACGCATACAAAAAACCTTCAAACACAAAGTTAGCAAGTAATCTGTCAGAATGGTTGTTTTGGTGACCATGTTCCAGGGGGGACACTGTTGTGCCTGCTGTTCCAAGGTGATGAGAAGTCCCGGGGCCTACATGGTTTTAGTAAAGCTGCCATCACAGTGGATCACTCTCACATGCAGAAACATGGCAGTCATCACGTCCCACAAGGCCTTACTGCAAACCCCGCACTGGAAAAAGGAAATGTTCCGCTCGAGAAAGAGAGAGCGAGCGAGTGTATGTATGTATACACTTGGGCTCCCGAGTGGCACAGCGGTCTAAGGCACTGCATCTCAGTGCTAGAGGCGGCACTACAGACCCTGGTTTGATTCCAGGCTATGTCACAACCGGCTGTGATTAGGAGTCCATATGGCGGTGCACAATTGGCAGAGTGTTGTTAGGGTTTGGCCGGGGTTAGCCGTCATTGTAAATAAGAATTTTTTCTTAACTGACTTGCCTAGATAAATAAAATTACGTAAGTATGTATCAAATAACTTAACCCAATGAGTCCCACTATCAAGATGGCTTGATTAGAAACTTCTAACCCCTTTTAAACATTGTGTGTTTGAGCTACAGGCTTCTGAGTTGTACTATTGGATTCGTCTATTTCAATTTCTTGGTCTTTGAGATTAACGGGGGCCGCGCTAAAGCGGTGTTTGTGAGACAAGGGCGGATCCTGAAGGGGCCTGGATTGTTTTTTACAAAAACATCTGTAGGGTCAGAATGTTTTGAGCTACGCACATGTAACATGTATTGCTCACAAGCTACACAAGAGTAGTTAAAAGGTAAAGGGTTCTTCTACATGGAAGATCACAAGAAATGCCAGGACATAGTGTCTATAATACTGTAATTAGCTCACATCGTTGCTGTTACAAACTCCACACAGTTGTCACTGACGAGTTGGATATTAATTTCCGACTGAACAGACAATTTCTCTACTTAACAGCATTCATATAAATGCATTTTATCTTTGGCGGACCTTATTTTGTTGACATTCTTCAAAAAAAAACTCATGAATAAAACTATTTCAAATTGTTAAAGTGTAAATGTACAGTTGAAGTCAGACGTTTACATACACCTTAGCCAAATACATTTAAACTCAGTTTATCACAATTCCTGACATTTAATTCTAGTAAAAATTCCCCGTTTTAGGTCAGTTAGGATTACAACTTTATTTTAAGAATGTGAAATGTCAGAATAATAGTAGAGAGAATGATTTATTTCAGCTTTTATTTCTTTCATCACATTCCCAGTGGGTCAGAAGTTTACATACACTCAATAAGTATTTGGTAGCATTGCCTTTAAATTGTTTCACTTGGGTCAAACGTTTTGGGTAGCCTTCCACAAGCTTGGGTGAATTTTGGCCCATTCCTCCAGACAGAGCTGGTGTAACTGAGTCAGGTTTGTAGGCCTTCTTGCTCGAACACACTTTTTCAGTTCTGCCCACAAATGTTCTATGGGATTGAGGTCAGGGCTTTGTGATGGCCACTCCTGGACTTCGTTGTCCTTAAGCCATTTTGCCACAACTTTGGAAGTATGCTTGGGTCATTGTCCATTTGGAAGACCCATTTGCGACCAAGCTTTAACTTCCTGACTGATCTCTTGAGATGTTGCTTCAATATATCCACATATTTTTTATTCTCATGATGCCATCTATTTTGTGAAGTGCACAAATCCCTCCTGCAGCAAAGCACCCCCACAACGTGATGCTGCCACCCCAGTGCTTCACGGTTGGGATGGTGTTCTTCGGCTTGCAAGCCTCCCTCTTTTTCCTCCAAACATAACGATGGTCACGATGGCCAAACAGTTCTATTTTTGTTTCATCAGACCAGATGACATTTCTCCAAAAAGTACGATCTTTGTCCCCATGTGCAGTTGCAAATCGTAGTCTGGCTTTTTTATGGCAGTTTTGGAGCAGTGGCTTCTTCCTTGCTGAGCGGCCTTTCAGGTTATGTCGATATAGGACTCGTTTTACAGTAGATATAGATAATTTTGTACCAGTTTCCTCCAGCATCTTTACAAGGTCCTTTGCTGTTGTTCTGAGATTGATTTGCACTTTTCACACCAAAGTACGTTCATCTCTAGGAGACAGAATGCGTCTTCTTCCTGAGAGGTATGACAGCTGCGTGGTCCCATGGTCTTTTTACTTGAGTACTATTGTTTGTACAGATGAATGTGCAGTGGCGTGCCGTGAGCCTGGGGCCTGGGGCCTGGGGCCTGGGCCTTCAGTGAGGTCCTACACAGTCCCACCAGAATTAATCCACCTCTTATTACCATCATTATGATGCCATGGCTCTAGACACTATACATTTAGACAGAAACGCAGTATAACCAGGCGTTGCGTCACCTTGAAATTGACATTTTTATTCAGAGAATTGCAGGGCAAAAGTACAATGCCTTTTCATTGTGCAGCTCCCGTTGCCCTGCGCGCTTGTTCGTTGAGCTGTAGATCCACTCGGGTGTCCCCAAAAGTTTTCAAAAGCACCATTGCTTGTAAGTGCCCAGCCATACTTTGGTGTCTCGTTGCTGCCTTGGTTAGACAACTCAAGTTTGCAAAGCCAGTGTGGCTCCAAACACCAAATCGATCACTTGCAAATAATAGGCATTCCCAGCAGTACAGTTTGCAGTGCTTCTCGGAGCCTGTGAGCCATTTATAGCGCTCGTAGTTGGAACTTTGAAAGTGGCGAACGGACCCCTTTCCCGCCTGTGACAGGCTTTGTAGCGTCGGGTGACCTCTCCTGACAATGTCTAACTTTTCTTGAAAAGTTTGTCTTGAGAATGGCGTTATAATTATATCCTCGACCAAATCTATATCTTCTCCTCCTTCCGCCATTGTGGGTTGAAAAAACAGCTTAGTAGTACGCAAATTAATTCGTTTATCAAATTCAGTTTCCTAGTTCTGAGGTTCTGCATAGACCTGCCCATATAGGACCTGCCTCTCAATATTGGTAATCCAATCAAAAGACGTTAGCTGGCTCCTGTGTAACACTGGAGCCAGCCAGCAGGCGTACAATAGCCAACTCTAAAGCTGATTGGTTGACACTAAATTTTAATTTCCATTCACTTTAAGCTACAAGCGCCCGCACTGTTGATTCTGAAGGCCTGAGGGCAGATTTTAAAGCCCTGGCAACACATGATGGCTGAATATGATTGGATAAAAGATCTAACATAAAGACCAGCCCTCCAAATCTCAACCTGGGGCTGGAAGCAGTGTAACCAAGAGGAGAGCTATGAAATGAAGAGTATAACTCTTACTCTGGGGAATAATTTAATACATATTTGTGGGAAAAATATATATATATTTAAATTATATTCTGATGATATTTAGGCCAGCAGAGAAGGCCTTGCTGGCCCACCACTGTGAATGTGGTACCTTCAGGTGTTTGGAAATTGCTCCCAAGGATGAACCAGACTTGTGGAAGTCCACAATTTTTTGGCTGATTTCTTTTGATTTTCTCATGATGTCAAGGAAAGAGGCACTGAGTTTGAAGGTAGGCCTTGAAAGACATCTACAGGTACACCTCCAATTGACTCAAATTATGTTAATTAGCCTATTAGAAGCTTCTAAAGCCATGACATCTTTTTTGGAATTTTTCAAGCTGTTTAAAGATAAAGTCAACTTAGTGTATGTAAACTTCTGACCCACTGGAATTGTGATACAGTGAATTATAAGTGAAATAATCTGTCTGTAAACAATTGTTGGAAAAATTACTTGTGTCATGCACAAAGTGGATGTCCTAACCGACTTGGCAAAACTATAGTTTGTTAACAAGAAATTTGTGGAGTGGTTGAAAAACGAGTTTTAATGACTCCAACCTAAGTGTATGTAAACTTCCGACTTCAACTGTATACAGAATTGTTCTGAATTTCTCTGCTATGTGGAAGACGGGAATTGCAACAGTATTCAAAACAAATCTCCTCTGGACACTCGCGCTTGAGCCTTTTACTTTCGGTTTTGGTCCACCAGCTTCCAAAAGCTGTAAAAATGATATTTTTGATTATTACAGCGATTTAGATTCCCTACACTATTCAGTGCTTGTTTTCTCACATAAACTGCAATTGAGCGAACAGAGTAGAATTTTTGCAAACAGGAAATGACAGGGCGATTTCTACATTGGCCGCTTGTCCGTGTTCCCACTAGATTACACAGCCACAGCTTTCCCATTTTGACAACAGAAGCCGGCCCGGTGAGAGAAATCAATAGGTAAATATCACAGACAGTCACAACACTGGCAGGTAAGTAATACTGTGAAACACTATACTTCCACTATTACTGCAGACATATTATGGACATTTTCTGAAATTACAATGCCAAAATTCTAAAAACTCCTTCATGTATAGCACCTTTAATGTGCCTGACAGGCAAGGGTAATTGACTCGGGGATCAGTGGGTAAACATCTGGTATCACTGTAGGGCTGTGGGTGTTGTGTAAAGTAGGACAGGTAAGAGGGCTGGATTCAGCTGAAGAGAGACCAGCGGGGTTCTTTGGAAGTTCTGGCTCACTTGAGAGAGAAAAATTGTGGGGGGTGGGGAATGATAGTAGACCAATAGACTAAGAGACCAGCGCCAATAATGTAAAATCAGACTCAACTGTTAATCGCGATTAATACTTTCAATAAAACACTAGCGTATCGGCATACAGTCCCCAGTTATTGGCCACTTTACTATTTTGTTTAATTACAAGATATATCCGTTTAATTTTGTTAAAAAGAGACACCAACCTTGTATCCGAAGCGTTTACTAGATAGTTGGCTAGCCTTCAGGTTAAAAAACAAAATGACTTATCTGAAATCCGTTATCTACATTTCAGAGGTAAAACTTTTGATATTAAATGATGTATGGTCGGTCTGTCATGCAGTCAAATTTTACAATATACAGTGGTGGACAAAATTTTTGAGTGACACAAATATTCATTTACACAAAGTTTTCTGCTTCAGTGTCTTTAGATATTTTTGTCAGATGTTACTATGGAATACTGAAGTATAATTACAAGCATTTCATAAGTTTCAAAGGCTTTAAGTGATAATTACATGAAGTTGATGCAAAGAGTCAATATTTGCAGTGTTCGCCCATCTTTTTCAAGACCTCTGCAATCCGTCCTGGCATGCTGTCAATTAACTTCTGGGCCACATCCTGACTGATGGCAGCCCATTCTTGCATAATCTATGCTTGAAGTTTGTCAGAATTTGTGGGTTTTTGTTTGTCCACCCGCCTCTTGAGGATTGACCACAAGTTCTCAATGGGATTAAGGTCTGGGGAGTTTCCTGGCCATGGACCCAAAATATTGATGTTTTGTTCGCCGAGCCACTTAGTTATCACTTTTGCCTTAAGGCAAGGTTCTTCATCATGCTGGAAAAGGCATTGTTCGTCACCAAACTGTTCCTGGATGGTTGGGAGTTGCTCTCTGAGGATGTGTTGGTACCATTCTTTATTCATGGCTATGTTCTTATGCAAAATTGTGAGTGAGCCGGGCCTCCCGGGTGGCGCAGTGGTTACTTATTACTTTATTTAACTTTGTCTCCTCGGTAAGAAAAGCACCACTTATTTTTAAAATTAGGAATCCAATGTGCCATTTGTTTATTTCTGTGTTTACGTGACTAATGCTACTACTTTTTGGAAAATGTGTTGTATAATTACTGTACTGCAGCGCCAGCTGTGCCATCAGAGACTCTGGGTTCGCGCCCAGGCTCTGTCGTAACCGGCCGCGACCGGGAGGTCCGTGGGGCGACGCACAATTGGCCTAGCGTTGTCTGGGTTAGGGAGGGTTTGGTCGGTAGGGATATCCTTGTCTCATCGCACACTTTACTGTTGGCATGACACAGGACTTCTACCTTGTCTTCTATGGACAAGCTTTTTTCCGGATACCCCAAACAATCGAAAAGGGGATTCATCAGAGAAAATGACTTTATCCCAGTCCTCAGCAGTCCAACCCCTGTACCTTTTGCAGAATATCAGTCTGTCCCTGATGTTTTTCCTGGAGAGAAGTGGCTTCTTTGCTGCCCTTCTTGCCACAAGGCCATCCTCCAAAAGTCTTCGTCTCACTGTGTGTGCAGATGCACTCACATCTGCCTGCTGCCATTACTGAGCAAGCTCTGTACTGGTGTTGCCCCTATCCCGCAGCTGAATGAACTTTAGGAGACGGTCCTGGTGGTTTCTGGACCTTCTTGGGCGCCCTGAAGCCTTCTTCACAACAATTGAACCGCTCTCCTTGAAGTTCTTGATGATCCGATAAATGGTTGATTTAGGTGAAATCTTACTGGCAGCAATATCCTTGCCTGTGAAGCCCTTTTTGTGCAAAGCGATGATGACGGTATGTGTTTCCTTGCAGGTAACCATGGTTGACAGAGGAAGAACAATGATTCCAAGCACCACAGCTTCCAGTCTGTTATTTGACCTCAATCAGCATGACAGAGTGATCTCCAGTCTTGTCCTCGTCAACACTCACACCTGTGTTAACGAGAGAATTACTGACATGATGTCAGCTGGTCCTTTTGTGGCAGGGCTGAAATGCAGTGGAAATGTTCTTTTGGGATTCAGTTCATTTCCATGGCAAAGATGGGCTTTGCAATGAATTGCAATTCATCTAATCACTTTCCATAACATTCTGGAGTATATGCAAATTGCCATCATACAAACTGAGGCAGCAGACTTTGTGAAAATTAATATTTGTGTCATTCTCAACTTTTGGCCACGACTGTAAAGCGTGTCCCATAAAATGTGTGTGTGTATATATATGTGTGTGTGTGTGTGTGTATATATGTATGTATGTATGTGTATATGTGTGTGTGTATATATATGTATGTATGTATGTATGTATGTATGTATGTATGTATGTATGTATGTATGTATATGTATGTATATATGTATATGTATATATCATTTGAAAAATATTTACTGCTCAACGAACACATATCATCATAGTTGAATGTGTATACATATATATATATATGTATGTATATATATATATATGTATGTATATATATGTATGTATATATATATATATATATATGTATGTATATATATATATATATATATATATGTATACACATATATATATATATATATACATATATATATATATATATATACATACATACACACACACACACATATATATATATATATATATATATACACACACACACATATATATATATATATACATACATATATATATATATATATACATACATATATATATATATATATATACATACATATATATACATACATATATATATATATACATACATATATATATATATGTATACACATATATATATATATATATACATACATATATATATATATATATATATATATATGTATGTATGTATGTATATATATATATACACACACACACACATATGTATACACATATATATATGTATACACATATATATATATATATATATATATATGTATGTATATATATATATATATATATGTATATATATATATATATATGTATGTATATATATATATATATATATATATATGTATGTATATATATATATATATATGTGTATACATATATATATATATGTATGTATATATATATATATATGTATATATATGTATGTATATATATGTATGTATATATGTATGTATATATATATATATGTATATATATATATATGTATGTATATATATATATATATATATATGTATGTATATATATATATATATATATATATATATGTATGTATATATATATATATATATATATATGTATGTATATATATATATATATATATATGTATACACATATATATATATATATGTATACACATATATATATATGGTCAACACACCCTTGGTGGTCATGGTCCAGGTCTCTGCTTCCAGTTGAACAACCTATTGAAACAAAGAACATGGACATTGGCTAATTGATTGGGTATAGTATGTACAGAACAGAAGTTTTTTCCAACTAGAAATCGCATTACTCAGTAGAGCCCTGAGGAAAATATATAGAGCTTTGATTATGTCAGTCATTCATATTCTTAGCATGACTTCACACACAATTTATGGGCCAACATGCCACTAGCAACCAGTGTTACTGAATTCTATGACTCTAAATGATAAAGAAAATGTATGCTTAATTCAGTATAAACTAATGTATAGAATTTATTATACAAGAGACAAAATTCACAAATTCTACAGCACAACGGCAGAGTCATGTCTTAAGTGTAAAACTAACAATGACTCAATAATCCATGCCTTCTGGGAATGCTTTAAAGTCCAAACGTTATGGGTGGAGATAGAAATGTGGCTGTAGTAGTATTACAATGTAAATTTGCTTTTAATCTGTCTGTCTGCATATTTCAAGACACGGCATATGAGGGTGCAGTGAGATACCCCAAAGTGAGGATGCTGGAAAAGTAATGTGATCTGTGGTGGAATTATTGTAATCAAAAGCAGAGACCTTTAGATTTCTTCAAAACAATCCAACTTTATTATTTAATTACTGCAGTAATGAAGCTGGTCGGTAATGTCACGCCCTGGACCTTAGTTATCTTTGTTTTCTTTATTATTTTGGTTAGGGCAGGGTATGACATGGGTGATGTATGGTTTTGTCTCATCTAGGGTGTTTGTACTGTCTAGGGGTTTTTGTAGATTTATGGGGTTGTGTTCATTCTAGGTGTTTATATAAGTCTATGGTTGCCTAGATTGGTTCTCAATCAGAAGCAGGTGTTTATCGTTGTCTCTGATTGGGAACCATATTTAGGCAGCCATGTTCTTTGGGTATTTTGTGGGTGATTGTTTCCTTGGTCAGTGTTTGTGCCACACGGGACTGTTTCGTTGCCAGTTCACTTTGTTATTTTGTATACATGTTCAGTTTTTCACATTAAAAACCATGGACACTTACCACGCTGCATATTGGTCCGATCCTTGTTTCACCTCTTCAGAGGAAGAGGAGGAAATCTGCAGTGACAGGTAATCACCCCTGGAGGTGATCACTGAGAACTCAACCAGCTGGTTTGAGCCACAGCACTTTATAGCAAAGTCCATCCTCCTTCAGTCTACATGACAAACAACAGATGTATGAAATGGGTCACAAGGTTAAGATTTGTATGAAAGATACTTAGAATTCACAGCAGACCGTATGTCATTGTGTAGAGACCAAGGTCTGGCCCTGGAGTCATCTCTCCATGGTACCTTATAGAACAGAAACATTAACTCATGCTCTGGAATGTGGTATCACCCAAAGACATCGTAAATCTTCCAGAGGCCCATCCTCAGTAGAACACACACAGATGAGCGTTCTAACCACCCCTTATTGTGTTGCATAAAACAACCATTTGATGCAATAACAGCATTATAACATAATCTTGTAATTTCCACCATATCTACTCCAAAGAATTTGACACATGCCAAATCTTACATTACTCTACAACCAATTGTAAAATATATTCTCTATTTTCTGCTAAAATCATTGTGGGTAGCTGTGTATGCATTCACACAAACATTATACACAGTCTCTTCTGAGTAATGGACTATTCATACACTACAGATAGTCAAGCAGAACCAAACAAATGCAAGTCTATGGACCTGTAGTTAAACCTCTTGAACGTGTTTCTCAAAGGCAACAGCATAAGTCTCAATAAACTGTATATGTATGAGTCAGTCATGTGAGTATTCTGCAAGCTGTCTTGTGTCTGAATTAGCAGCACACTCTCCCTTCCAGTATCCAATAACGGTCTCCAGATTGGTGTCTAAAAGATCAAAGGCGGGCAGAACTCACCTGTTGGATTCAGTACTGTGGATGGAGTGATGCAGTACCTGGTCTGGTCAGTGACAGATCCTCCTCTGGTTCTACTCTCACAACACAGGTGCCTCTCATTAAACTTGACACAGATGCTACTGTAACCCATCATTTGTCCTCTCTGCGTATAAACACAGTAATGTTTATCAATAGAAAGTAAATGGCTAAAGGCTCAGGTGAATAAATTAAGCAGTTCAGATATCACAAAGTCTTCTCTTAATAGCGCATGGACCCCGTTACCGGGATCAAAATCGACAACATTCGGTGAAGCTGGAGTGCGCCAAATTCAAATGACAAAATTTTTATATTAAACATTCATGAACATACAAGTGTCCTACATCATTTAAAAATGTAACTTCTTGTTAATCCAACCGCTTTATCAGATTTCAAGAAGGCTATACGGCAAAAGCATACCATGCGATTATGTGAGGACAGCGCCCCACACCAAAATACTTTTCCAAACCAGCACAGGCGTCACAAAAGTAACAAATAGCGATAAAATAAATAACTTACCTTTGAAGATCTTCCTCTGTTTGCAATCGCAAGGGTCCCAGCTACACAACAAATTGTTGTTTTGGTCGATAAAGTCTTTCTTTATATCCCAAAAATGTCTGTTTAGTTGGCGCGCTTAATTCAGTAATCCATTTGTTCAACATACATACAAACGAATCTAAAAAGTTACCAGTAAAGTTTGTCAAAACAAGTCAGACTATGTTTCTAATTAATCCTCAGGTACTCTAATATCTAAATAAACAATCAAATTTAAGATGGAGAATAGTATGTTCAATAGGGAAGATAAATAACGAAGAGCGCGCACCTCATTCACGCGCGCAACAAGACTACATTTCTAATGAGAGACACCTTGGAAAAACTACAACTACTCGTTAGTTTTTCAAAAAACAAGCCTGAAACCCTTTCTAAAGACAGGCTTCTAGTGGAAGCCATAGGAACTGCAATATGTGAGGAATTCCTTTGAATATCCCATAGACAAACATTGAAATGTATTTTCCTTGGGTTTTCACCTGCCATATCAGTTCTGTTATACTCACAGACATTATTTTAACAGTTTTAGAAACTTCTGAGTGTTTTCTATCCAATGCTACCAATTATATGCATATCCTAGCTTCTAGCTTCTGGGCCTGAGTAACAGGCAGTTTACTTTGGGCACATCATTCATCCGAACTTCCGAACACTGCCCCCTAGCCCTAAGAGTTGAGTCTTGATGAGGAGGCATCAGAATGTTAGTCTGACAATAATCTGTTGTGGAAAGATTCTGCTTTAAATCTAGCAACTGTCAAGTCAACACCTTAACATTACACAAATAGGTCTGTACCTCTTGAGAAGGTCACTCACTCAGTGCTGGGTTAAGGTCACTACAATATTAATTATAGCTCTTTATTGTCAAATGGTCTTATGGCAGCCTTATGGCAGCAGACATCCTCAAACTTTATTTAATAAAGGTGCAATATGCAGAAATTGCTCTGCCAATTCCTGGATGCTAAAATTCTAATAGTTTCCCTAATTTCAGTTTATGTGACAAAACAAGCAGAGAATCATTGTACCATCTATGCCACTGTGAAATATAATTTCAATAATCAAAAATATTACATTTTCAGCTGTGTGAAGCTGGTGTGTAAAACCGTAAGTAAAAGGTACAAAAACTAAACGTAAGAACGGGAAGCATAGAAATATCACACATAGAAAAGATGTACCGCTTCTTAGACTTCCTTTCAATGAGAATAACAGATCTATAACTGACCTCTCTATGTGAATTTGGTCGGGTCTCTCAAAAAGTTGCAGCTTTTACATAAACATAGACCACTTAAACTGATACAGCACTATCACTCATGGGTGTTCAAAAATAACTAACTGAAAACCACGCCCCCACTAAACCACGCCTCCAATATAATGAGGCCCTTCTGTTACAATATTTAAACCGTGTCAAAAAGATGGCACAGGTGGATTCATCATTGTACCTTATGGTGGGTACAAATATCTAAAGTACCTATGTTCAAGACCTTGTCAATTTGTAGCTTTTCTGCTAAGAAAAGGTACAGATCAGTACCATCAAGAATCATTCGTGCACCCTTGAGGGTATACAAAATACGTTTGTACTCTGGGAACCAGAAATGTACCTTCACCGTACCCATTTTTGTGTGTGATGTACCATTATATAAAAAATATTCAGTACACAAATGTACCATTATTATTATATATTATTAGATCAGCCGCACATCCGAACAGTACCATGTGAGATCAATGTGTTCCTCTGAAAGTACATTATGTGTATTTTTATCTTTTTGTACCCCAGGGAACAATACTGTACCCTAACTGTACTCTTTTTTTCTGAGTGTATAGATGCCAGGACTGACCATTCAAAATGACAGTTTTAACCACGTTTTGAGGCTATACCTTTACAATTGCATTGTTTACAAACAAAGGAGTAAATCAAGATTATATTTTGGGTTCTGATGCGGTTAGCCAGTTGAAATAAGCTCATGAGGCATTTCTAAGTTATATTCTTCAAGAATAAATGTCTATATATCATGAATTTGAAAGTAAAACAATTGATGTAGCAATTGCAGATTGTCCCTTTAACAGATCACAGTCATTCCTGTATTAAGTAACCACTCTCTCCACTTTATACATAAGGAACTTGGCCAAAGGGTGTATGCTTTCCCTCTTTGTATGCATTACACAGTCACACTCGCTCAAAAATGACCAGGCCTGTACACCATGAAAAGTGGATTTACTGGGAGTTTTCTGGCCATGCTGTCATAGCTAAGCTTTAATATTATGCCAATCAACATGAGTCAGTTCACCGCTCTAGTGGGTTATATCATTAAATGTCAGTGTACCTGCTAACTTGAAACCCTCCACCACCCACACCCCAACACCCACCCATCTAAGCATCATATGGAACCAGAACCTCCTCTGTCTGTCTACCCCCCTCTGCCTCCACCTCACCATATTCAAACATGACAGAGGAAAAGAGCACAACTGTATGAAAACAAAGTTTAGCATCTGTGGACTCATGTCAGGGGACAATAATTCGCAGAAAGAGTACAATAAAGATTGTTTATGACACACAAGAAGGCTGGAACATGCTGATCTGTTCTCTGTTTATGTTCCATGTTCCAATTGCAAAATGCATAGCCTTGCAAAAGAACAGATGAAGGAGGGAGGGCACATTGCATGATACAGGACGGTATAGCTATACCTTGCATGTAGAATAATGTGGTTAAGACTAGTATCACCAGACAGTCAAAGCCCTTTAGGGATAATCATAATACCAGAAAGATACTCGTCCATACCATGCAGTGAGAACACATTGTTTTCACCACAGGCTTTGAGAGTCCACGCCGGGGGTAGGCTACCCTGTTCCTGGAGGTATGCAGGTACTGCAGGATTTTGTTCCAACTAGGCACCACGCTGGACCAACTGAGATAATTGATCAGTTCAGTGATTGCCTAAATTCAACACAACTGGTCTTCCAGGTCAGTTAAATCAAAAACATGAAGTGCCTGTGGCCCTCCAGGACCAGGGTTGTCTACACCTGGTCTACGCACTGAGTTGGAATATCACTTTTGTCTGATTAATATTGTCAAGTTACTTCATTTTATGTGACACAGATACTTGTAAAGCCACCATTATTAAATGGATAGTTCACCCAAATTACAAAATGACACATTGGTTTCCTTACCCTGTAATCAGTCTATGGACAAGATACACTATATATTCAAAAGTATGTGGACACCCCTTCAAATTAGCCAATTTGGCTATTTCAGCCACACCCGTTGCTGACAGGTGTATAAAATTGAGCACACAGCCATGCAATCTCCACAGACATTGGCAGTAGAATGGCCTTACTGAAGAGCTTAGTGACTTTCAACGTGGTACCGTCCTACGATGCCACCTTTCCAACAATTACTAGAGCTTCGCTGACAACTGTAAGTGCTGTTATTGTGAAGTGGATACTTCTAGGAGTAACAATGGCTCAGTCGCGTAGTGGTAGGCCACAAAAGCCCACAGAACAGGACCACTGAGGGCTGAAGCGCGTAACGTGTAAAAATCATCTGTCCACGATTGCAACACTCACTGGAAGCGACATCAGCACAATTAAATAATTGTTAGTTGGGAGCTTCATGAAATGGGTTTCCATGGTCGAGCATCCGCACACAAGCCTAAGATCACCATACGCAATACCAAGCGTCGGCTGGAGTGGTGCAAACCTCATCATCATAGGACTCTGTAGCAGTGGAAACGCTTTGAATCACGCTTCACCATCTGGCAGTCCGACGGACTAATCTAGGTTTGGCGGAAGCCAGGAGAACACTACCTGCCCCAATGCATAGTGCCAACTGTAAAGTTTGGTGGATGGGGTAATAATGGTCTGGGGCTTTTTTACATGGTTTGGGCTAGGCCCCTTAGTACCAGTGAAGGGAAATCTTAACGCTACAGCATACAATTACATTTTAGACAATTCTGTGCTTCCAAATTTGTGGCAATAGTTTGGGGAAGGCCCTTTCCTGTTTCAGCCTGACAATGCCCCGTGCACAAAGCGAGGTCCATACAGAAATAGTTTGTTGAGATCGGTGTGGAAGAACTTGACTGGCCTACAAAGAGGCCTCTAAGACCTTTGGGATGAATTGGAACGCAGACTGTGAACCAGGCCTAATCGCCCAACATCAGTGCTTGACCTCACTAATGCTCTTAATATGGTGTTGGGGGGACCAACTCCATATTAATGCCCATGATTTTGGAATGAGATGTTCGACAAGCAGGTGTCCACATACTTTTGTTCATATAGTGTATGACTGCAATCCATGCTTTGGTTTTGTTTACCCGGCCACTGTTTAAATGCTAACATTTTAGCATTTGTCGCACAAATCCAATGCAAGTTAATGGTACCTATAGCGTTTTCACTTTTTATGTCCAAATCATCTATAAAACGTAATTGAACTACACAATCCATTTAAGATATTTTATGATAATTTAGACATGAAGAGCAGAGGATGGATTGCTGTCATACCTTGTCCATGGACTACTTACAGTCTAGGGAAACCATATGTCATTTTGTAATTTGGTTAAGCAACAAGACAAAATGTGGCAATATAGGGCTAGGTATCACATTGGAATAATCCATTTTTAATAGCTAATTAGAGTGGAACAAACCACATTAGATTCCTCCTCATCCTGCTTTAACAGTAAGCATAGTATTTAAGAGCGTGCATGGCAGTTTTATTACTCAAAACTATAATGGCTGAGCAAAAAATTACTGTAATTCATAGAGGAACAAATAAATAGGCTAAAACATACAATGATGAATACCAATTACAGCGTTTAATTTCCAACACCAGCCAGTGGCCATAAATATAACACAGTTTGACTTGAAAATAGATACTCTTCAAATTATAGTGTTGGCATCCATGACAGTAAGGGCTAAAGGTACACAAGAGCAATGTGGATACACTGTATTTACACACAATTTTCACAATGCAATTTCCTTCTTTGATCTGTCTGTCTTGTCAAGTCTGAGGGCCTATGTAATGCATCTGAGACACCACGCAGACGAAGATCATCTCTCTCCTCTGGCAACATCTCAACAGATAAAATGTTACTCTTCCTACCACTTACAGTTGAAGTCGGAAGTTTACATACACTTAGGTTGGAGTCATTAAAACTTGTTTTTCAACCACTCCAGAAATGTCTTGCTTTGGCGGAAGCCAGGAGAACACTACCTATAGTTTTGGCAAGTCTGTTAGCACATCTACTTTGTGCAGGACACAAGTCATTTTTCAAACAATTGTTTACAGACAGATTATTTCACTTATAATTCACTGTATCACAATTCCAGTGGGTCAGAAGTTTACATACACTAAATTGACTTTGCCTTTAAACAGCTTGGAAAATTCCAGAAAATTATGTAATGTCTTTAGGAGCTTCTGATAGGCGAATTGACATCATTTGAGTCAATTGGAGGTGTACCTGTGGATGTATTTCAAGGCCTACCTTCAAACTCATTGCCTCTTTGCTTGACATCATGGGAAAATCAAAGTTCTGTCTCCTAGAGATGAACGTACTTTGGTGTGAAAAGTTCAAATCAATCCCAGAACAACAGCAAAGGACCTTGTGAAGATTCTGGAGGAAACAGGTACAAAAGTATCTATATCCACTGTAAAACAAGTCCTATATCGACATAACCTGAAAGGCCGCTCAGCAAGGAAGAAGCCACTGCTCCAAAGCCGTCATAAAAAAGCCAGACTACGGTTTGCAACTGCACATGGGGACAAAGATCGTACTTTTTGGAGAAATGTCCTCTGTTTGGTGCAACAAAAATATAACTGTTTGGCAATAATGACCATTGTTATGTTTGGAGGAAAAAGGGGAGGCTTGCAAGCCGAAGAACACCATCCCAACCGTGAAGCACGGGGGTGGCAGTATCATGCTGTGGGGGTGCTTTGCTGCAAGAGGGGCCGGTGCACTTTACAAAATAGATGGCATAATGAGGGATTCAAATGATGTGGATATATTGAAGCAACATCTCAAGACATCAGTCAGGAAGTTAAAGCTTGGTCGCAAATGGGTCTTCCAAATGGACAATGACCCAAAGCATACTTCCAAAGTTGTGGCAAAATGGCTTAAGGACAACGAAGTCAAGGTATTGGAGTTGCCATGACAAAGCCCTGACCTCCTATAGAAAATTTGTGGGCAGAACTGAAAAAGTGTTTGCGAGCAAGGAGTTCTACAAACCTGACTCAGTGGGAAGCTTGTGGAAGGCTACCCAAAACTTTTGACCCAAGTTAAACAATTTCAAGGCAGTGCTACCGAATACTAATTGAGTGTATGTAAACTTCTGACCCACTGGGAATGTGATGAAAGAAATTAAAGCTGAAAGAAATTATTCTCTCTACTATCATTCAGACATTTCACATTCTGAAAATAAAGTGGTGATCTTAACTGACCTAAGACAGGAATTGTGAAAAACGAAGTTTAAATTTATTTGGCTAAGCTGTATGTAAACTTCCGACTTCAACTGTAGATATGATACATAACAGTGGATAGGTGTGCCGGTATGTATAATGATTACGATTAAAACAGACAGGAAATCGTGATAAATCTGGCGGTGTCCTCCTCGCTGTCAGTGGGAACATCCATCAAGACCTGAGGATATATTTTGCTGCTTGTGCTTTTCTACACCACTAGATGGTGGTGGTGATGATGTTGTTGCCTCCATGAGAGAAACCAGGCTGTCTGGCCCCTTCTCAGGCCCATTGTGTAGAAGTGTAGCTCACAGCTCTGAGCGGATGTTAGACGTGTATTCCAGTCTGAGGGGATGTTAGACGTGTATTCCTGTCTGAGGGGATGTTAGACGTGTATTCCTGTCTGAGGGGATGTTAGACATGTATTCCTGTCTGAGGGGATGTTAGACGTGTATTCCTGTCTGAGGGGATGTTAGACGTGTATTCCTGTCTGAGGGGATGTTAGACGTGTATTCCTGTCTGAGGGGATGTTAGACGTGTATTCCTGTCTGAGGGGATGTTAGACGTGTATTCCAGTCTGAGGGGATGTTAGACGTGTATTCCTGTCTGAGGGGATGTTAGACATGTATTCCTGTCTGAGGGGATGTTAGACGTGTATTCCTGTCTGAGGGGATGTTAGACGTGTATTCCAGTCTGAGTGGATGTTAGACGTGTATTCCTGTCTGAGGGGATGTTAGACATGTATTCCTGTCTGAGGGGATGTTAGACGTGTATTCCTGTCTGAGGGGATGTTAGACGTGTATTCCTGTCTGAGTGGATGTTATACGTGTATTCCTGTCTGAGGGGATGTTAGACGTGTATTCCTGTCTGAGGGGATGTTAGACATGTATTCCTGTCTGAGGGGATGTTAGACGTGTATTCCTGTCTGAGTGGATGTTAGACGTGTATTCCTGTCTGAGGGGATGTTAGACGTGTATTCCTGTCTGAGGGGATGTTAGACGTGTATTCCAGTCTGAGTGGATGTTAGACGTGTATTCCTGTCTGAGTGGATGTTATACGTGTATTCCTGTCTGAGGGGATGTTAGACGTGTATTCCAGTCTGAGTGGATGTTAGACGTGTATTCCTGTCTGAGTGGATGTTATACGTGTATTCCTGTCTGAGGGGATGTTAGACGTGTATTCCTGTCTGAGGGGATGTTAGACGTGTATTCCTGTCTGAGGGGATGTTAGACGTGTATTCCTGTCTGAGGGATGTTAGACGTGTATTCCTGTCTGAGGGATGTTAGACGTGTATTCCTGTCTGAGGGGATGTTAGACGTGTATTCCTGTCTGAGGGGATGTTAGACGTGTATTCCTGTCTGAGGGGATGTTAGACGTGTATTCCTGTCTGAGGGGATGTTAGACGTGTATTCCTGTCTGAGGGGATGTTAGACGTGTATTCCTGTCTGAGGGATGTTAGACGTGTATTCCTGTCTGAGGGGATGTTAGACGTGTATTCCTGTCTGAGGGGATGTTAGACGTGTATTCCTGTCTGAGGGGATGTTAGACGTGTATTCCTGTCTGAGGGGATGTTAGACGTGTATTCCTGTCTGAGGGATGTTAGACGTGTATTCCTGTCTGAGGGGATGTTAGACGTGTATTCCTGTCTGAGGGGATGTTAGACGTGTATTCCTGTCTGAGGTCTGGGGGATGTTAGACGTGTATTCCTGTCTGAGGGGATGTTAGACGTGTATTCCTGTCTGAGCGGATGTTAGACGTGTATTCCTGTCTGAGGGGATGTTAGACGTGTATTCCTGTCTGAGTGGATGTTAGACGTGTATTCCTGTCTGAGGGGATGTTAGACGTGTATTCCTGTCTGAGCGGATGTTAGACGTGTATTCCTGTCTGAGGGGATGTTAGACATGTATTCTAGTCTGAGGGGATGTTAGACATGTATTCCAGTCTGAGCGGATGTTAGACGTGTATTCCCGTCAAAGCCCTATTTGATATCAAACATCTATTCTGAATTTTCACTGTACATTCAACTCAAAGAGACTACAGTGCCTGGATAAGGTCATGGTATCTGACAGGAGAAAGACAATGTTTCCTCGGTACTGCAAAGGTTGACGTAGGACTCCTGGCCCAGTCACAATTTTGGCAGGAAGAATGGCCCATCATCTGATGAATGTGTTTGTACAATAATATCAGGATTTCTGGTCTGTGTTACTCAGTCCATCTAGTCAACAATAGCTACGTTGGGTAAATAATTCAATCTAATAGAGTTTTACAGTGACCACAAAACAGTGTAATGCAGCTCTGCTGGTAAACACCATATTTAGATGAATGATTAAAACAACTTTAGAGATAATTCAATCCAATAGTTTTGAGGAACATGACTGTTAGATGAGTAAGATGTTTTTATTGCCATGTACACCGGATAGGTGCAGTTAAAAGTGTTGTTTTACCATACTACAGTTGTGTGTGTGTGTGTGTGTGTGTGTGTGTGTGTGTGTGTGTGTGTGTGTGTGTGTGTGTGTGTGTGTGTGTGTGTGTGTGTGTGTGTGTGTGTGTGTGTGTGTGTGTGTGTGTGTGTCTGTCTGTGTGTGTCTGTGTGTCTGTGTGTCTGTGTAACTCCAATACCTTGACTTCGTTGTCCCTAAGCCATTTTGCCACAACTTTAGAAGTATGCTTGGGGTCATTGTCCATTTGGAAGACCCATTTGTGACCAAGCTTTAACTTCCTGACTGATGTCTTGAGATGTTGCTTCAATATATCCACATAATTTTAATTCCTCATGATGCCATCTATTTTGTGAAGTGTAGCAGTCCCTCCTGCAGCAAAGCATCCCCACAACATGATGCTGCCATCCCCGTGCTTCACGGTTGGGATGATGTTCTTCGGCTTGCAAACCTCCCCCTTTTTCCTCCAAACATAATGATGGTTATTATGGCCAAATAGATCTATTTTTTTTTTCATCAGACCAGAGGACATTTCTCCAAAAAGTACGATCTTTGTCCCCATGTACAGTTGCAAACCATAGTCTGGCTTTTTTATGGTGGTTTTGGAGCAGTGGCTTCTTCCTTGCTGAGCGGCCTTTCAGGTTATGCCGATATAGGACTTGTTTTACAGTGGATGTAGATACTTTTGTACCTGTTTCCTCCAGCATCTTCACAAGGTCCTTTGCTGTTGTTCTGGGATTGATTTGCACTTTTCACACCAAAGTACATTCATCTCTAGGAGACAGAACGCGTCTCCTTCCTGAGCGGTATGATGGCTGTGTGGTCCCATGGTATTTATACTTGTGTACTATTGTTTGTACAGATGAATGTGGTACCTTCAGGCGTTTGGAAATTGCTCCCAAGGATGAACCAGACTGAAAACCAGGTTGAAAAACAAGTTTTAATGACTCCAACCTAAGTGTATGTAAACGTCTGACTTCAACTGTATATGGTTTACCCATGTTGATTTGTTTTCAAATTCTTTGTGGGTCTGTGTGATCTGTGGGAAATATGTGTCTCTAATATGGTCATGCCTTTGGTAGTAGGTTAGGAAGTGCAGTTCAGTTTCCACCTCATTTTGTGGGCAGTGGGCACATAGCCTTTCTTCTCTCATGAGCCAGGTCTGCCTATACTGTAGCAAGGCTATGCTGACTGAGTCTGTTTATAGTCAAGGATGTTCTACTGTGTATTCTCTGTTTAGGGGACAGATAGCATTCCAGTTTGCTCAGTTTTTTTGGTTGATTCTTTCCAGTGTGTCAAATAGTTATCTTTTTTTTCTCATATTTTGGTTGGATCTAATTGTGTTGCTTTCCTGGAGCCCTGTGGGGTCTGTTTGTGTTTGTGAACAAAGCCTGAGAACCAGCTGGCTGAGGGGAATCTTCTCTAGGTTAATCTCTCTGTAGGTGAGGGCTTTGTGGTGGAATGTGTGGGCATCGCTTCCTTTTAAGTGGTTGTAGAATTTAACAACTATTTTATGGATTTTGATCATTAGCGGGTATAGTCCTAATTCTGCCCTGCATACATTGTTTGGGGTTTTGCGTTGTACATGAAGGATATTTTTGAAGAATTCTGCAATGCGTGTCTCAATTGGGTGTTTATCCCCTTTTGTGAATTATTGGTTGGTGAGTGGACCCCAGACCCACAACCATAGAGAGCAATCGGTTCTATAACTGATTTATCCTAATTGGGATGTTGAGTTTTATGTTCCTTTTGGTGGCACAGAACGCCCTTCTCGCCTTGTCTCTTAGATTGTTCACAGCCTTGTGGAAGTTACCTGTGGTCTCTTTCTCCCTCTCTCTCTCTCTCTCTCTCTCTCTCTCTCTCTCTCTCTCTCTCTCTCTCTCTCTCTCTCTGCCAGGAGAAATAGCTTGTCAGACCAAACAGTCTCTGCTTAAGGAATCCTTCCCAATTTGTCCTACTCTTCATCCAATCAAATAATCTATGCCAGGGCTTTTTCAGCAGTTGGGTCATCCACTGGTATTTCCATGGCTATGTTACTTTTGGAGAGCAACATTAGGTTTTGAGTTTTAATACCTCATACCACTATTTGGGATTTTGATAGGGTTTCTCTGAATATGTTAATGTTCATAATTATAGTTCAAAAGATTTGAACAATGCATCCTTATATCACCTGTATGTAGATCCGCCTTGCCATCGCTTTCAAATCTTTGCTCCTTAGTGGAAAACATCATTATCTACAGCCAATCTTTGCTCCTGTGATTCTATCAAAACCTTCTTGATACAGGAGATGCCACCTCCACCAAACCAAAACAACTGACATTCTTACCACCACAGTTAAATGTGTATCAAGTCTTTAATCTGATTACTGGGCAAGAGGTGTCTTTACCTATCACCTGAAAGGGTTAAGTTCAACTTTTTCTCAAGCATATCAGTATTGTCCTGCGCTCCACAGATACTTGAAGGTCTTATTGTGTTTATAATAAACCAATAGCTGACATTTGCCTCAAATTATTTGGAGATAGACCTGGAAGGATAAGGTACTGCTTTGATTTGGTTGAATCCCGATCCGTCATGTAGTCTGTCCTGAGTTCAACCTCAGTCATGAGTGATGCATTGTCACATGCATAACACATGACTTATCCTACAGAGAATGCTTTGGAGAAGGCAGGGAGCAAAGGCCAGGAGAGACTATCTATTTATCCCAGTCTCCTGTTTGTCTCTTGGTCATTGAGGACATGAGAGAAGGTATTTGGGAAGAATGTGTTCTATATCTTTTATGGACTTTAAGTACTTTTATAAACCAGTCTTGTCCCTGTACAAAACAAATGGGGCAATTAGGTCAGAGATCATTCCAGAAATTACATCCTTTAATCAAGATGAAAGTTTCTCTGTACCGAATGTTTATATTATTTAGTGTATTTCATGTTTTCAAAAAAGCTCTCTTTCCTCATTTCTTTCCCTGCCATGATAAGTTACTGGGATGTTCCCAGGAACCTAAATAATAAGGGGTTACAGAGTATTCACTAATCAAAACTGTCCCATGTGTGCACGCCCCATTTGGGCACAATAAAACCCCTCCATCAGTCCCCCTTCACAACACAGCGTAGATCCCAGATCTCAGCAGGCTCTGGGTTATAAAGTCATGTCTCCTGGAGATTGTTTAGCCCTGCCCTTGTTTCTATTATACAGCACAGAGGCATTTCCTTGAATTCTGTGCCAGGAGTGCTAATGCCTAAGTATTTGAATTAAGAGGGTTGCTTCCTGAGCTGGTTTACTCTGGCTATGTGAAAGGAGGGGGTCTGAGGTATGGAAGGAGATTTCAATCATGTAGCTTTCTTATTTTGCTTTTGTAAATATCTGGCTAGAAGGAAGTCAGGGAGTGGGAAGCTGTGTATTATGTCTAGAACACTTTCACAGTGAGAAATCAGTCCAGTACATAGATTTCAAACATGACGTCCACAGAGTCATTTTCTTGTCCAGTCCAGCCCGGCCTTCATTTCAGCGTCCACAGACGTCCGGTCCAGACATGATTCGGTACCGTCCAGACCAGCCTTGTTTTGGCCAAAACATAGACGTCTATATTTGGTTCAGTTTTGGTCCGGACGGGCCTTCATTTGGTCCCCCAAAAAACGGCTATGATTGGTTCAGATTTGGTTGAAGTTTGGACAGCACAGTACAGTAGAGCACAGCATAGTACAGTACAGTTAAGTATAGTAAAGACAAGTAGAGTATAGTTCAATACAGTAGAGTAGGGTACAGTATAATGCTCTGTATTGTACTGTACTGTACCCTACTGTACTCTATAGTACTTTACCTGCCTAGCAAGTGTTCATTTTTAAAATGACATTTTGGTCATTTAGCAGATGCTGTTATCCAGAGCAAATGACAGTCAGTGCTAAACCACATCAAATCAAATCACATTTTATTTGTCACATTACAGTGAAATGCTTACTTACAAGCCCTTAACCAACAATGCAGTTTCAAGAAAAATAAGTGTTAGGTAATAAATAGATTAGTAAAAAATAACAAATAACAAATAGTCAAAGAGCAGCAGTAAAATAAAGTAGTGAGGCTATATACAACGGTACAGAGTCAATGTGCACAGGTTAGTCGAGGTAATTGAGGCAATATGTACATGTAGGTAGAGTCACATGTATCACAGTCAAAGCAAGACAAACGTGTCTGTAATTGTTACTGAGAATGTTATTATAGTTGAAGTGTTCTATAGTTTTTTTCTGTTGAACATGATCACTGCCAGTTTACAGCTTTTGGAAAAGCTAACATAATGGCATGTGACAGATGGGAGTAATCATAAATGTTACACACTGCAATCATCAGTTGGCTCCATTTTCCATTTTTGGAAGGTGATATAATGTTTTTTCCTTGAAACGCAGATACAAGTGAATTCATGTACGGTTGAAATTCGGCCATAGAAACAATGACCAAAAAATATGTATTTTCAACGCTTTAAAATACTTTATCAGACTCTGGAAACGATGTCAATTGTAATTTTGCTCACTGGGCTGTCATGAAAGCTATCTGAGGTCAGCTCCATTTCAATGGTCTACTACACAGTATCAGGCCACTTGAAGGAATCCACTGCTCATTGCCTCATAACATTTATATAACAGGTGCTTAATATCGGAAATACCATTAATATTATGAGCAATGTATTTGTGAGTTATAAGATATACTGCCCAGTGCCTATCCATATCCGATTCCTTCTCCTTTGGCGACTGCACAGGCAAGAATATATTTACGTTAAAGTGTTTTACTGCTACTCGGGTGATTGATTTAAACTTTGAGAGGTTCAAGATAGTGCAATTGTCAGAAGTTGATTTGGTTTAGAAGATAAGAAGAACTCCAAGCTCAGCGGTGTGTCATACTCAGTGATGGGAAGGGGTAGCCTCATTTACGTCAGTGCGTCTGGTTCTGGCGCTTGGACAGTCCGAAAATGTTCAAGCTTTCCTGGAGCAACACCGCATATCTGCGCACGTATGTGAATGTAAATATGTTTACGATGGAGATATGTATTATTGGTCTAGAAACGAGCACTTCTAAAAGTAGTACACATCAAAGTAAATAGTGGAATGACATCGCTGGAGGCAACACTGAACGGCAGCCCCAAAAAATGTAAATTGAATTGCTATATTACAAATTAGGCTATATATTCAATAATGTCGGTTAATGAAATGGGGAACTGATATCAGGTGCTTAGAGATATATTGACAATGTATTTGTTAAGGTGAGTGTTATGAGAATATATTAGCATGACATTTATTTTTAGCATGATAGGCTATTTTATTCTTGCGATATAATTCGTGACAACCAGTCTGAAAAGTTTCCTTTTGCAATGTTATTCTAATAGTAGGCTCATATGTAGCCCAACCGGCCGGCAGATTGCACTATTATTAATTTCAGTCGTTTGTCATCGCTTCATCTGCCGGCCGTTTGGGCTTGCTAATATGCTTGGGCTCATAAACGTGTTATTTGAGAATGCTCTTGTGGCGAGAGTTGCTTGCAAGAGGAAAATGTTGAAAAATGGGACTGTTATGTTTCCTACAATTATATTCATCCTGCAAAGTGTGTCACTGACAAATGTAGTAATTTCAAGGAGATATTTAAGCTTTTATATGTTTATTGTCTCTACATTTTACAGATGATTGAGGAGCTAGTTTGAAAGTTGTATTGTTGTAATTATGGCATAGTATACCATTATTATTCTATGTAACTCCTCTCTCCATTTTATAGACAGTTGGGCTGGCAACAACAACATCTCCACTAACTACATTCTTGTTCTAACTTCCATACAGATCTCTGGCCCTTCAATGAAGCTCCACTGCCTAACTCTTGTGACCCTAGAATAGAAGTGACCTACATGGATCACCTGTCTGAGCTGACATCACTCTCTCCCCCCACATCCATGTCCTCTCCACCTCCTCCAAACATGTCTCACACACCACACCCAACCATGTCTCCCCCACCACCCCCACCTCCTCCACTGCCCGGTGGCCTCCAGAACAGTCGGGATGTCCTGCAACGGTCCAAGTTACGCAACCTGAACTGGGACCTCATTCCGAAGGAGAAGGTAGAGGGCCGTCAGAGTGTCTGGAACAGTCCAGATGAGTTCCACTTCGACCTGAGCTCGTTGGACGAGCTGTTTGGACAACAGAAGAGGTCTCGGCCCCCCAAGAAGGATGGCAGTTTACGGCATGGTCTCAGACCTATTGGCTCCCCTCTACGCAATGCACCTGAAAAGGTCAGTGGACTGGTTTCCATATGTAAATGCACAGTTTTAGGCTTAATGTCTATTAGTCTTAATTGTAATGAAAAGTCTATTCCAGGTTGGTGCTATTACCATACTGTGTTCTGACTGGTATTTTCTGTTTCTGTCTAACCCTGTAGGTATCACTTCTAGACGGGAAGCGCAGTATGAATGTGGGAATTTTCCTCCGGCAGTTCAAGAGGTGGGAGAGATATTTTAAGCCCACTTCAATCAGGTTTTCATAATAATGTCACTATCAGATAAATGTTTAATGTCATCTGTGGCAACTCATTATAACTCATGTCTTCACAGTGCAGTCAGGGAGATAGTGGAGGACATCAGGCAGGGGAATGGGCAGCACTATGGGAGTGAGATGCTCAGTGAACTGTGCAAAATGCTGCCTGAGACTGAGGAGGTACTGTGGAGTTCGGTCTGTCTCTCCATATCATCTGGCTCTATTTAGTGGTCTTTATATCTTCATTGTTTTTCCGTCCTACAGTGTACTAACTCATGTGTCCTGTTTTGTAGGAGAGGCGTCTGAGGGCATACCGGGGAGAGCGTAGCCATCTTGAAGACCCTGACCTCTTCATGCTCCTACTAGTGGAGGTGCCCAGGTGATTAAACATATTGTTGGTGTTTAGTCATCACCTTTCTCCTACCAAAAGACAATGCTATCGAATCCTCCTTATCTAATTTCTCTTCTTGTCTTTTGCATCCCCTCAACTTGTCGCCATTTTCTCTCATTTAAGCTGTTTAAAATGTGGGTTTTCCGATACTCTCCTGTTATTTTTCTTGGTCAGTTATCGCTTGCGTCTGGATGCCATGATCCTGCAGCAGGAGTTTGACCCAGCCTTATCTTCTCTGTGTGTGTCAGCACGCTGCTTGGTGTCTGCAGCCACAGGTGAGAAAACAGTGATTGAAATTTGTTTTTCCCAGATCCCTGAACTTTTTTTGTGAGATTTCTTTGACTTTTATGTTGATTTATCTTAGTGACATACTATAAATTACTATCCCATCTATCTCTATTTCTTAGAGCTTTTGAGCTGCCCAGAGTTGCACTCCATCCTACGGCTGGTCCTGAGGGCAGGAAATTACATGAATGCCGTGAGTCGCAGTCACCTGGCACCTAGACAGCCAGTGCAGCCAGACAGGCTGATTGGTTGATTTATAGACAACCAATATTCTACATTTTTTTCCAAATGTGTTGAGTGCATGAGTATGAATAAGTTATCTGATCTTGTCACACCTTCTGACCTTCAACAACAGGGAGGTTACGCAGGCAATGCTGCTGGGTTCCGCATCGCCTCTCTGCTCAAGCTAGCTGACACCAAAGCCAACAAACCAGGCATGAACCTGCTGCATTATGTGGCCATGGTAAAAGTCTGATCAATATTTCACAAATGGATGTTAAATACTTCTTTCCAACACTCCTACTACTAGTCCTACTTGGGTCTCACAGAAAGAAAACAATACAATATGTCTGTCCTCTCTCAGGAAGCCGTTAGGAAAGACCCAACCCTGCTGTCCTTTCCCCTCAAGTTGAGCCATGTGGGTCTCGCCTCCCGGTCAGTGACACACTTAGGATGTTATGAGTGCTTCATGACAAGTTGCTGACATAGTTCTCACATGCTTGAAAAAGAAAAGAAGCAGCATTATATACCATTTTGTTTTTGCATGTTTTGGGGGTTTACCCAAGTACTCAATGATGTTGATTGATTGATTGAGTCATTCATCCATTCATTCATTAATTCAGTCCATTGTTAATAACAATGTTAGGTCCCTTTAAATCAGACTAATCTCACCTTACTGTTCTCTCTCACCCATCAGACTGTCTGTGGATGTGGTGCAAGGGGATCTGTCTCAGCTGTGCAGCAGACTAACTGGACTAGAGAGGAGAATTCAGACGGAACCTGTTCTCCAACAGCAAATCAAATACTTCCTCCAGGTAAGTGCTTCCTGTAAAATACGTGTCTGTGGGTTTTTGCTCCTCCCTTGTACTTGATTGTTGAATTAAGGTCACTAATTAGTAAATAACTCCCCTCACCTGGTTGTCTAGGTCGTAATTAAAAGGATAAACCAAAAACATGCAGACAATAGGCCCTGCATGGAATGAGTTTGACACTCCTGCTATAAAATAATGAATAATATGTCAAAATAAGACCACAAGACTGCCCCTTAAATGTTTCATAAAGGACCTTACCATTGCAAGTCATTTGAAAGTACATTTATGGTAATTTGGCCTAACAATCATAAGTTGTGAAAGGTGGTTTGCAAGACTTTTGTTGTGGTCTGTTGTCAGAGCGCTGAGGGGAGGCTGGAGGAGGCAGAGGTGGAGGTGGAGGCTCTACTGCAGGCCCAACAGGACCTGTTGGACTTCTTCTGTGAGGATGATGTCACGTTCAAGCTGGAGGAGGCCTGCAGCATCTTTTACTCCTTCAACATTCGCTTTCAGAAAGCTGTAGAGGTCAGCACCTAAGCAGCATCTGTTGGTGTTCAACCATGTTTTCATTTTTCCCATTGATATGAATTAATATTTGTTTGCTACAATAATGTGTGCTGGTTGGCAAGACCTCCATTGATGCACTTTTATTTGCCCTAAATTATTCTGTTCATTTTAATTTGATAACTCTTCTGATTTTGTTTCAGGAGAATGCAAAGAGGGAGCTTCAGGAACAGAAGCGAGCAGAGAGAGAGAGGCTGGAGAGGGACCGGGATGGGACGGTGAGACGTCGCTCCATAGCCACCTGTTCAGCCCTGGAGGTGGGACTCAGGGACATCCAACAAGAAGACCTGGAGAGCACTCTGGAGAGGAGCCTCTACCACACCTGGCAGAGCCGCCACAACGTGCGAAGCCCAGACAGCCGACTACGTGCCATGAGCCCAACCTTACACAACTTACTGGAGAACATCAATGATGATGATACTACAGAATCATGTGACACACCACCACCAACCCTTGCTCACTCACCACCCCCACCCAAGACAAAGCATCAGCAGACTGTGTCTGCTCCCCCCTCTAACCCCACAAATAGTATGTCAGCCAAGCCTGCCAAGGAGACCACCCCTCCAGTGGACAGCCCACAGTCACCTCTGGAGAGTGCCGATCTGCTGAAGCATGTAGCATCCAAAGTGGTGAACCAGCAGTGCAGTCTACAAGAAATGTCTGACCCAGAGAAACAGCATGACACAGCCTCTGCCCAACCCACCACCAAGGGACAGTCACAGAAGCCTGGGGAATGGGAGCGTCTGTATTCATGCATGGGAGACACAGTAGTGTGTCACACTCTTGTGACTGGCCTATGCTCCTATAAGAACCTGAGCCAAACACAGCCCTGGGAGGAGCCCACGGAAGGATCCCACTGCTTCTTACGGTTGAGGGACAAGCAGGTCAGAGCGGCATCACCCCAGGTCCACAAAGCGGCAGCACCCCAGGTCCACAAAGCGGCAGCAGCCCAGGTCCACAAAGCGGCAGCACCCCAGGTCCAGGGGGACAACGTGCAGAACAAAAAGGTGCGCACACCAGCTTCTGGGCTGCAGAGAACTATACCCAGGACTAGGGCTTCCACACCCTCCACAAGCCCCACTTCCACCCTTTCCTCTACTGCCTCTGCCATCCCCACTCCCACAGCCTCTGTCATTCCCAAAATGCAAGGCAGGTCAGAGGCAGCCTCCACATGGTCCTCACGTCTCCCTCTCAGGAACTCAGTGCGTTCCCCAACTCCAATCACCTCCAGAGATCATTCTGAGGTCAGCCCGGAAGGGATTGTTAGGGGAAAAATGCAATCTCTGAATGAGCAGACCAAAAAAAAGCATCCTCTTCGTCGACTACTAGAAAAAGCCAAACCAAATGAGAAGGAGAGAGAGAAGATAAAGAAGGAAAGAGAGCTGGAGAGTGAAAGAGAGAGGGAGAGGGAGGGAGTGAGAAAGGAGAGGGAAAGTGAGAAGGAGAAGAAAAGAGTGAAAGAGAGGGAGAAGGTCAAGGAGAAAGAGAAGGAGAAGGAGAGGAAGATGGCAAAGGAGAAGGTGCAGATGAAAACTAAGCTAAAGGGGAAAGAGAAGGAAGTCAAAGTGGAGCCAGTGATGGAGTCAGCTCTGTGTGTGTCCAAGCAGCTGCCCCTGCACCCTGACTTTCATACCTCTCTGCCTCGCCGTGCCCTTCAGGCCTCGGTGACCACCAGTGCCAAGGTCATACGCTGTGCCCTCATGGCCGCTGCGGCTGTGAATAAGGACAGGAGCAGCCAGTCTGCAGTCTCAAAGACCACAGCTATAAAGCTGCCTGGCCCCAGGTCAAAGCTCCCAATTCCACTATCCATGTGGAAGTGAGTCTGCCCACACCCACCTAGACATACATAAAAACCCTCAGATCTGGTATGGAGAGATGCCAATAGGGAATCAAGAATAGTACCTTTATTTTTGATATCACACCTCATTGGCTTTAGCTAGGTAATCAGGCATATTTTTAGAAATGACTTTGTACTGAAAGTGTGATAAATATTATAAGGTAAGTAATAAAATAACTCAATAACGTGGAATAACGAAAGTAGGCAAAGGAAAGGAAAAATAAGGTATGGATATGGTGGTATACAGGAAGTTGTACTTAGGGTTATTCAACAAGATACTTGAAAATGGAGTGATAGAGAGGGAATGGGCGAAGAGGGGATAAACAGAGAAGGATCTGGTCAGGAATAAGACCCACTTATTGAGTAAGTGGTGAGTATTGAAGTTCTCCATATTTCAAATGAGAGATGGAGTGGTGGGGTGCTTGGAGGTGACTGCATCATTGAAGATGCATTGAGAGTGTATTTACATTTCTGTGTCCCAACTATACACAAAACAATAAAAACAGTGATCTTTCAGTTGTGTTTAAATTGTGTGGCTTTTGTTAAATAAGTGTGACCAACTCACTTCTCCACTACTGTATTGTAGCAGCTAGCGACTACAACAACCAGAATAAAATACTATTTAGGCAAGAATCCCCGGATGAAATACCTGCTACAACGAAAGGAGGGTGCCCCCATTATTGTTTTTTGTGAACAAATGTGCAATGCACTTTCCAAACTGAGATGCAGCAATACGAAGCGTCGAGTCTGCCGGGAAACCACACGAAGAAGAAGAAGAAGAAGAAGAAGAAGGAGGAGGAGGAGGATGAGGGCGCGAGTCAAAGAAGCGGTGGGGCAATATATCAAGATAACCTGACTTTCAGCTCAGTTAGCCAATGGGACATTTCAACATCCCTTTTAAATACACTGTGAGTTATATTCTTCATTGAACCTGGTTAAAGATTATTTCCCAAAAGTTATTTGTGTTCTCGGCCAATTTTACAAAGGAAATTGGCGTTCGCGTGTAGCGGTGGCTAGCGTGCACTAACGCCAGCTAAAGTTCACAGCTAGCTACGGAAACACAAGCGCGTGCTAAGTGGCTAACTAACTAGCTAGCTGGCTCAAGGTTCTATCGACGTTTTTCCTGGCGGATAGCTAACTAAATCCCTGGGCTGTACTGCCTGTACATAACCGTTTTATTTTCATTCAATAATACTAGTATGTTTGTACTTAGTTAGCTATGTAACTAACGTTAGTGCAACCTTTGTAGTTAACGAGAAATAGTTCGCTAGCTTGTTTGTTAACAAGCAAAAGAAGCTAACTAATGTTTTGCTATCAGTTTGTGTAATGTATTTAACTGTCTTATTTCTAATGTTCTCGTTTTGACTTTGTATTGGTAAGCCCTGTCTGCCTCTTTCCATTGAGGACCACATAAAAAAATAGGTGTTGCAAAAACATGTGTTCTCCTCTAAAATCAATGACTACTCATTTATGATCAGCATTTTATGATCATGTGGCTCTCTCATATTGCCCCTTGTTTCAGGAACCCTAGTGGCCAGTGTGGATGAAGGAAGCATGCAGACCATAAAGTGTGTGGTGGTGGGCGATGGTGCCGTGGGTAAGACTTGCCTTCTAATCTCCTACACAACAAACGCCTTCCCGGAGGAGTACATCCCCACCGTGTTCGACAACTACAGTGCCCAGATAAGTGTGGATGGCCGCGCCATCAGCCTCAACCTGTGGGACACGGCTGGCCAGGAGGAGTACGACCGCCTGCGCACCCTCTCCTACCCCCAGACCAATGTCTTCATCATCTGTTTCTCCATCGGCAGCCCCTCCTCTCATGCCAACGTACGACACAAGTGGCACCCAGAGGTATCCCACCACTGTCCTGGAGTTCCAGTGCTGCTGGTGGGCACCAAGAAGGATCTGCGTGGAGATGTGGAGGCGGTGAAGAAGTTGAAGGAGCACGGCCTGGCCCCCACCAACCAACAGCAGGGTAATGCCTTAGCCAAGCAGATCGGCGCCGTCAAATACCTGGAGTGCTCAGCTCTGATGCAGGACGGTGTGAGGGAGGTGTTTGAAGAGGCCGTGCGAGCTGTGCTCTACCCCGTAACCAAGAAAAATGGCAAGAAGTGTGTTGTGTTATAACTATGTGCCTAGACTGTAGGGGGACTGGGGGAAGAGACTAACGATTGGCGCTGCCATTTTGGCTCCCAATATGCCTTCCACGTTCTAACCCTCGCCACTTGTTAGCATTGCCTGGCTTCAATATTAATTGGTTGTTTGTCAAGAGGTTCTCTCCACTAAGATGTGGTTTTAATTGATGCCAACAGCCTTCCTATGGATTTTTTTGTATCTCTGAATTCAAAACTACAGTGACGATGCTGAGGGATTTCAATGGTGCCTTCTCAGCAACTTGCTGCCTTGTCCTCACTGGCTGTATGTTTAAGAAGATTACAATTGATTTGACACCTTTGCTTTTCTCCTTCATCAGGCCAGTCTTGTAATGTGTTGATCTTTTTCTGTGAACTTTGCCCTTGTTTTCATCTGATGTGATTTACAGGAATGTTGTGTCAATCAGTAGCCACTGTTAAACATTATGTTCATTCCTCTGTGCCATTACAGTAATAGTTGTAGTGTGGATTGTCAATAAGATAGTTTGCCTTTAACGTGGTTCATAAGCCAGGGTCACAGGATATCTGCCGAACTAGCCTTGCTGCTATGAGACAAGCACGGGTGTATGTATGACACTGTCACCCTGAACACATGCACACTTTGATTAGAACAGTCTGTCTCCTATTGCTCTGTTACACACTCTCTTACTCTGTAAAACCATGAGCTTGCCATTCAGCTTTGTCAAAACAAAGTCCTGATTGTGTCAGAGTGAATACAGATTTGGGTAGCTGCTAAGTAAACAGATGCCCTAAAGATTGTTATTTTTGTATTGCTGGTGGGAAAAGTCAGGAAGCAATAATTTGAGCGTTTAGTGATTAACACCCCCCCAAAGTCTAACTCGCTGACCTGCTTATGGGTAGTCTTTATTTTTTTGTCTGAAGGCAAACAGAAACCACAAGTAAACTACATTATATGTTCTATTGTAACTCATTGAAATCGGTGCTGAATAATGCTACACATTAGAATGTCATAAAAGTTGTTTAGTGTTACTGGCCTCATTGAGGAATGCGTGTTGAAGGTACCACATATCAGCAGTAATGCTGCTTATTCCTGGCTAACTGTTAACTTATCTAAGTGTAATGGCAAGTATGTATGGCTAATACTGCAACAGGAGTGGCAATCCTAACAGTTACTTGTGCTGCATGAACATGCTTGTTGGAGAGTGGAAGACATAGGCCTACATTTTTACCCAAACTACTCTAGCAGGATTTTTTTCATTGTCTGGTGGTATTATTGGTATGAATATTTCTGTCGTTTGCCTCGTCCCTTTGTGATGTCATATGGGATCTGTAATGAGTTGATGTGCAGCTTCTGTAATTAAGAGCCACAGGGTCAGCTGGTTTTTCCCATCAGACCAAATTCAATATAGTGGTGTGAAGTATTGCATTTTTAGGTATAATTCATAGAAATTTGCTCACTGGACAATACATGTGGTGGAAACCTGCAGAGTCTAGCACTTGAACTGAAGTTGCGCTTCCTCTGTGTGGAAGTCTTTGCCTTCTCAAACAGATGGAATTAATTCTACCCCAACACTGATAACAGATTGGTTCTGGTGGAATGTAATAGTTTTTTTTAACCAGAAACCTGCTATGAAATGTACATCTAATTGCCAAAATAAAGGAAACACTTGAGTAAATGAGGAATAAAGGTATATTGAAAGCAGGTTCTGCCACACAGGTGTGATTCCTGAGTTTATTAAGCAATAAACATCCCATCATGCTTAAGGCCATGTGTAAAAATGCCCAGTTGCCTGTTATTTTGGCAACCATGGCTAGAAGAGATCTGTTACTTTGAAAGAGGGGTCTCAAATGAGCATGGGGGTTTAAAGGGTGTGTGTGTGTCAGTCACCAGATCGCAACCCAATTGAACACATGGGAGATACTGGAGCGGTGCCTGAGACTGCATTTTCCACCACCATCAACGAAACACCAAAATATGGAATTTCTCATGTAAGAATGGTGTCCAATAGATTTCCAGACACTTGCATAATCTATGCCATGCTGTTCTGGTGGTACATTGTGTCCCAACGCCCTATTTAGGCATTTTATGTTGGTGTTTCCTTTATGTTGGTAGAGACCTGTATAACAGGTTATAATGGTTCAATTAAGTATTTTTAAGGAGGCCTACATATTCCCTTATTACTTTGGCGCTCAATTCCATTCTGTACTGCAGACTAAAGAGGCTTGGTTGTGGTATTTATTATCCAAGAGAGACATTTTGGTATTCATTTTATATTCCAGATATTCCAGATACAAGTGTCATGGTCTTTACCTTTATGTGTAAAGACTCAACTTTATATATTTTTGATTCAATCCTTTTTTACAATAAGTCTATGTGTGTACTGTACAATAAATATTTCAGATAAATGATTACCTTACGTTGTGTAGTTACCTTTACAAAGAATCACATGCATTACCTTTACAAATAATTACTTTGATAAGATGTTTACCCATTTTCTTTTAATTATATAAGCTTAGTAATAAAAGGCAATGTAAAAGAATGTGCAACCAATTTCTTCAATCTATTAATGCGTTGTCAGAGCAGTTGCATCAAGGAAACGTCACCTGGTAATAAAACATAGAAATAAATAAAAAATTGACCTCCTATACTTACAAATCACTGACAGGCTCGGTCGGTCCTGTATGGTACAGTGAACCCAAACCATAGATTTGGCATTACCTAGACTTGCCCTTCTGCATACAGCCATCGTTTGAATCGGTTGCTGTTGGTCTATCAGTGTACAGATTTACTTCATGAAAAGGCACATTCTAGCATTAGGTAGTGCCAAAAACTCAAGTTTTACCTAAAAAAAAATCTCTACCTGAAAGGAATGACTTGGCATTGAAGTGCCTCAAAAGAGTGTGTGGTTGTTGACTCAAGCACTGTGGAACTTGATTTGTGAGTTGTAATTTGAACTGCAACCAAACCCACTTGCATTACTAAATCAATGCAAAAGTTTACATTTGTGTGTATTTCATCTTTGTTCTGTATATAATGCCTTCAGAAAGTATTCACACCCCTTGACTTTTTCCACAGTTTGTTTTGCCTGATTTAAAAAAAAAAATGCCACTGGCCTACACACAATACCCCATAATGTCAAAGTGGAATTAGGTTTTTTGAAATTTGTACAAAAAAAAATGAAAAGGTGAAATGTCTTGTGTCAATAAGTATTCTACACATTTGTTATGGCAAGCCTAAATTAGTTCAGGAGTCAAGATTTACTTAAGTTACATAATAAGTTGCACAGACTCACTCTGTGTGCAATAGTATTGTTTAACATGATTTTTGAATGTCTACCTCATCTCTGTACCCCACACATACAATTTTCTGTACAATCCCTCAGTCGAGCAGTGAATATCAAACACAGATTCAACCACAAAGACCAGGGAGGTTTTCCAATGCCTCGCAAAGAAGGGCACCTATTGGTAGATTTTTTAACATTTTTAAAACAGACATTGAATATCCCTTTAGAGCATGGTGAAGTTATTAATTACACTTTTGATTGTGTTTCAATACACCCAGTCACTACAAAGATACAGGCGTACTTCCTAACTCAGTTGCCGGAGAGGGAGGAAACCAGTCAGGGATTTCACCATTGGGCCAATGGTGACTTTAAAACAGTTACAGAGTTTAATGGCTGTGATAGGAGAAAACTGAGGATGGATAAACAACATTGTAGTTACTCCACAATACTAACCTAAATGACAGAGTGAAAAGAATAAAGCCTGTACGTAATAAAAATATTCCAAAACATGCATTCTGTTTGCAACAAGGCACTAAAGTAATACTGCAAAAAATATGGCAAAGCAATTCACTTTTTGTCGTGAATACAACGTGTTATTTTTGGGACAAATCCAATCCAACACATTACTGAGTACCACTCTCCATATTTCCAAGCATAGTGATGGCTACATCATGTTATGGGTATGCTTGTAATAATTTTTCAGGATATAAAATACATGGAATGGAGCTAAGCACAGGCCAAATCCTAGAGGAAAACCTGATTCAGTCTGATTTCCACCAGACATAGAGACAAATTCACCTTTCAGCAGGACAATAGCCTAAAACACAAGGCCAAATCTAGAGTTGTTTACCAAGAAGACAATGAATGTAACTTCGTTACAGTTTTGACTTAAATCTACTTGAAAATCTATGGCAAGACCTGAAAATGGCTATCTAGCTATGATCAACAACCATTTTGACAGAGCTTGAATAATTTTGAAAAGGAAAATGGGCAAATGTTGCACAATCCAGGTGTGGAAACCTATTAGAGATTTACTAAGAAAGACTCACAGCTGTAATCACTGCCAAAGGTGCTTCTACAAAGTATTGATTCAGGGGTGTGAATACTTAAGTAAATTAGATATTTCTGTACTAAATTGTCAATACATTTGGAAAAAATCCTACAAAAATGTTTTCAGTTTCTCATTATGGGGTATTGTGTGTAGCTGGGTGAGAAAACAATCTATTTAATCAATTATGAATTCTGTCTGTAACACAACAAAATGTAGAATAAGTCAAGGGGTATGAATACTTTCTGAAGGCACTGTATTTGAGGCACTACTGAATGATGAAAACCTCACCTCTGCAGATAAAATGATTAAATATGAGAATATACACATTTTCTATGAACAGGAGGAGCATTCAGCACCTCTATTGACAGAACCAGCAAGGGGAAGTCACCAGATTTTTTTTTTTAAATAGCACTTTCAAGATAGTCTGTGACATTTTCAATATATTCTGTGATTTTGTTTTACAGTTTGCTCAAAGCCCACAACAAAAAACAGAGAGAGTAGATGCAGTGCATTCTCATTGAACAATCTTACATCCTACCTTGCTGTTACACCACTGTAATGCTGGTAGCCTAGTGGTTAAGAGGTTGGGCCAGTTACCAAAAGGTTGCTGGTTTGAATTCCCTAGGTGAGAAATATGTCAATGTGCCCTTGAGCAAGGCATTTAACCCTAATTGCCCCTGTAAGTCACTCTGGATAAGAGTGTCTGCTAAATGACAAAAATGTACACAAACATCTCATTGTCACTTTGCTTTGTGAGATGGGCATGGCTGACTGGGCTCTTGCCCTGGTGTTTGTCACACAGATTCTTAGTGGGAACAATAGAATAAATGTTGCAAGACACTGTCATAAAGGCAGAGACACAAGGCAGAGACACCTCAAGCCAAGGATGTTTGCTCTCTTTCTCAGACCAGTGAGCTTAGTTACTTCTTAAAGGCTAGGAGTCAGGTCAGGTCACATCAGGTAACAACAACACTAATCATGTTGTTTTGATCACGTGTGTCAGTGTGTTACTACACTATCTTCACAGTCAGTGGCTTGCATTGAACGGCCCTGTACAAAAATAATCAAATACGCTATCCTGTAGATGGCGACATATCACGCGCCAAAGGAAAACAACTGCCGGGGGGGCAATCCTTCATGGGGCGGAAATGAATTATGCGCACGCGCATTGAACAATCTCACCAGTGTTGGTTGGTGTTGTCTGCATGGACTACACTTGAAAATAAATGAATCCATTACATTTTCTTTCCAAATAACGGTCCTGTGAATTACTTTAGACTACGTGCAAGCGTTCTCACCATTTTACTCCGTGTGGATAATGGCGTAGTGAAAGGAGATCGCATTGGGTGTTATGGCTAACGTTAGCTTGCTAAGCTAAACTTCGGTTAGGGTCCGAAGATATTATCAAGCTGGCCTCAACCCGAGGCCAACTGGCCTTCCTAACTGAGTAAAAGTAGCGCAAGGTAAGATTAAACCTTCAACAGACCATTTTTATTTTTTGCATTCAACTCCTGTCTGTCATTCCATCCCATTTGCTGTGATCATGCATGCATGAATGTCATTGACACCCCCTTTAACTGCTTTCCATTTCTCCTGACAAGTAAGGACTAAATAAACAATGTAAGAGAGAATCTACGAATCACACATTGATATGACTAATTGATCAGTAAATGTTTCTCTCAGGATGTCGGACTCAGACAGTGATGAAGACCAAGACCGTCCCTTCTCTCTCACTGGCTTCCTCTTCGGGAACATCAATGAAGATGGTCAGCTGGAAGGAGACAGCGTGCTGGACACTGTGAGTGATTACTTTGTTACAAGAGGAAAACACTCTGCACAGAGTGCAAAAAACACAACTGTTTTGAATGCATACATTAAAGCAGGAATGGGCAATCCTCATGATGAGTTCACAAAAAGTCTGAACTCATCATGAAGGGCCGCATTGGCTGAGGGGTCTGCATAGCTACATCCGTACTTATATATGCAGTCAGAGCCGGCCCTAGCCTTTTGGGGACCCAGAGTAGGGATGTGATAGAAAAAAATGCTTAACTTTTAAACATACAGTGGGTCAAAAAAGTATTTAGTCAGCCACCAATTGTGCAAGTTCTCCCACTTAAAAAGACGAGGCCTGTAATTCTCATCATAGGTACACTTCAACTATGACAGACAAAATGAGAAAAAAAAATCCAGAAAATGACATTGTAGGATTTTTAATGAATTTATTTGCAAATTATGGTGGAGAATTGAGTATTAGAATTAGAGCATTGCCATACAGGACTTCACTGCTGTCGCTTGCCTTTCTCTGCCATTTTTCAGACTGTTAACAATGATGACATTTTATTTCACCTTTATTTAACCAGGTAGGCTAGTTGAGAACAAGTTCTCATTTGCAACTGCGACCTGGCCAAGATAAAGCATAGCAGTGTAGCAGCATAACAGACAACAACACAGAGTTACAACACAGAGTTACACATGGAGTAAACAATAAACAAGTCAATAACATAGTAGAAAAAAATTATCTATATACATTGTGTGCAAAAGGCATGAGGAGGTAGGCAATAAATAGGCCATAGGAGTGAATAATTACAATTTAGCAGATTAACACTGGAGTGATAAATGATCAGATGAACATGTGCAGGTAGAGATACTGGTGTGCAAAAGAGCAGAAAAGTAAATAAAATAAAAACTATAGGGATGAGGTAGGTAAATTGGGTGGGCTATATACCGATGGGCTATGTACAGCTGCAGCGATCGGTTAGCTGCTCAGATAGCAGATGTGTAAAGTTGGTGAGGGAGATAAAAGTCTCCAACTTCAGAGATTTTTGCAATTCGTTCCAGTCACAGGCAGCAGAGAACTGGAAGGCAAGGCGGCCAAATGAGATTTTGGCTTTAGGGATGATCAGTGAGATACACCTGCTGGAGCGCGTGCTACGGGTGGGTGTTGCCATCGTGACCAGTGAACTGAGATAAGGCGGAGCTTTACCTAGCATAGACTTGTAGATGACCTGGAGCCAGTGGGTCCGGAGACGAACATGTAGCGAGGGCCAGCCGACTAGAGCATACAGGTCGCAGTGGTGGGTGGTATAGGGTGCTTTAGTAACAAAAAGGATGGCACTGTGATAAACTGCATCCAGTTTGCTGAGTAGAGTATTGGAAGCTATTTTGTAGAAGACATCGCCGAAGTCGAGGATCGGTAGGATAGTCAGTTTTACTAGGGTAAGTTTTGAGGCGTGAGTGAAGGAGGCTTTGTTGCGAAATAGAAAGCCGACTCTAGATTTGATTTTGGATTGGAGATGTTTGATATGAGTCTGGAAGGAGAGTTTGCAGTCTAGCCAGACACCTAGGTACTTATAGATGTCCACATATTCTAGGTCGGACCCATCCAGGGTAGTGATGCTAGTCGGGCGTGCGGGTGCAGGCAGCGAACGGTTGAAAAGCATGCATTTGGTTTTACTAGCGTTTAAGAGCAGTTGGAGGCCACGGAAGGAGTGTTGTATGGCATTGAATCTCGTCTGGAGGTTAGATAGCACAGTGTCCATGGAAGGGCAAGAAGTATACAGAATGGTGTCGTCTGCGTAGAGGTGGATCAGGGAATCGGCCGCAGCAGGAGCAACATCATTGATATATACAGAGAAAAGAGTCGGCCCGAGAATTGAACCCTGTGGTACCCCCATAGAGACTGCCAGAGGACCGGACAATATGCCCTCCGATTTGACACACTGAACTCTGTCTGCAAAGTAGTTGGTGAACCAGGCAAGGCAGTCATTAGAAAAACCGAGGCTACTGAGTCTGCCGATAAGAATATGGTGATTGACAGAGTCGAAATTCTTGGCCAGGGTGATGAAGACGGCTGTAACAGGTCTGTAACAGTTTGGGTCCAGGGTGTCTCTCCCTTTGAAGAGGGGGATGACCGCGGCAGCTTTCCAATCCTTGGGGATCTCAGATGATACGAAGGAGAGGTTGAACAGGCAGGTAATAGGGGTTGCGACAATGGCGGCGGACAGTTTCAGAAATAGAGGGTCCAGATTGTCAAGCCCAGCTGATTTGTATGGGTCCAGGTTTTGCTGCTCTTTCAGAACATCTGCTATCTGGATTTGGGTAAAGGAGAAGCTGGGGAGGCATAGGCGAGTAGCTGCGCGGGGGGGTGGGGGGTAGATTGGCCAAGGTTGGAGTAGCCAGGAGGAAGGCATGGCCAGCCGTTGAGAAATGCTTGTTGAAGTTTTCAATTATCATGGATTTATCGGTGGTGACCGTGTTACCTAGCCTCAGTGCAGTGGGCAGCTGGGAGGAGGTGCTCTTGTTCTCCATGGACTTTACAGTGTCCCAGAACTTTTTGCAGTTAGAGCTACAGGATGCAAATTTCTGCTTGAAAAAGCTGGCCTTTGCTTTCCTGACTGACTGCGTGTATTGGATCCTGACTTCCCTGAACAGTTGCATATCGCGGGGACTATTCGATGCTATTGCAGTCCGCCACAGGATGTTTTTGTGCTGGTCGAGGGCAGTCAGGTCTGGAGTGAACCAAGGGCTATATCTGTTCTTAGTTCTGCATTTTTTGAATGGAGCATGCTTGTCTAAGATGGTGAGGAAGTTACTTTTAAAGAATGACCAGGCATCCTCAACTGACGGCATGAGGTCAATATCCTTCCAGGATACCCAGGCCAGGTCGATTAGAAAGGCCTGCTCGCAGAAGTGTTTTAGGGAGCGTTTGACAGTGATGAGGGGTGGTCGTTTGACCGCGGACCCGTAGCGGATACAGGCAATGAGGCAGTGATCGCTGAGATCCTGATTGAAGACAGCAGAGGTGTATTTGGAGGGCAAGTTGGTCAGGATAATGTCAATTAGGGTGCCCATGTTTACGGATTTAGGGTTGTACCTGGTGGGTTCCTTGATGATTTGTGTGAGATTGAGGGCATCTAGCTTAGATTGTAGGACTGCCGGGGTGTTAAGCATATCCCAGTTTAGGTCACCTAACAGAACAAACTCTGAAGCTAGATGGGGGGCGATCAATTCACAGATGGTGTCCAGGACACAGCTGGGAGCTGAGGGGGGTCGGTAGCAGGTGGCAACAGTGAGAGAATTATTTCTGGAGAGATTAATTTTTAATATGTGAAGTTCGAACTGTTTGGGCATAGACCTGGAAAGTATGACAGAACTTTGCAGGCTATCTCTGCAGTAGATTGCAACTCCTCCCCCTTTGGCAGTTCTATCTTGACGGAAAGTGTTATAGTTGGGTATGGAAATCTCAGAATTTTTGGTGGCCTTCCTAAGCCAGGATTCAGACACGGCAAGGACATCAGGGTTGGCAGAGTAGTGGAGAGTCGATTCCTCGACTCCAGGTGTCAACTCCAATTTCTTAGTGTCAAGATTAAACTCTGCAAGGAATCGACTCCTAAGATTCAATATCTTTGGAACCGAGGAGACCAGTTCTTGACTTGAGCAGTAGCTCAGCGAGGGGCTGGGTACTGGCACCTCACATTTTCTACTGCTTGAGCTCCCGTTCCTCTTATTTATTTAATCTAGAATATTTGCCCAAAAGTATTGTGGAGCTCCTAAATGTAAACAATACCGGCCCATAAAATGAGTACGTGCTCGTATTTCAGTCCAGGTCAAGCACTGGAGGAGACTAATTAGTTGCTGTACTTCCTAGAACACAAAGACTTGCATCTTTCATAGCTAGCGAGGGATGGACAGAGAGGGGAGGAGCACAGCATAGGCAGGTTGGCAGTCAGAACCGTGCACTAGGCCAATCTATTGGTAATCAATAGCTGTATCTCACAATGAAATGCTGTATCTCACAATTTCTTGGCTTGCAATGTCTCGCAAGTACAGTGAAGCAGGGCCTATCATTAATGAAGAGGCTAGGATATTGGGATGAGCGAGGTTCAACACTTAACTCTCACACAGTCACACACAGTATCTGCGCATGCGCATGTTTTTGCTTCACACTGTTCACAGTGTGGTAGCCAGGGATATCAAAACAGCAGAGAAGTTGAGCATCATGCTTCAGAGCTCTTGGTTGTTGCGGAAATTGACCCACTCTGCGGTTTACTTTCTGCATCTACGTGAAACATTAATCAATCAAATTGATTTTATAAAGCCCTTTTTACATCAGCAGATGTCACAAAGAGCTTATACAGAACCCAGCCTAAAACCCTTTGGAGCAAGCAATGCAGATGTAGAAGCACGGTGTTTAGGAAAAACTCCATAGAAAGGCTGGAACCTAGGAAGATACCTAGAGGGGAACCAGTCTCTAAGTGGAGGCCTGTCCTGGCTGTGCCGGAGTCATAGTCCTAGGGCTCAGGTCCTCTGGGAGGGGAGAGGGGGAAAGATACCAATTTCATAAATATATATATACACTGCTCAAAAAAATAAAGGGAACACTTAAACAACACAATGTAACTCCAAGTCAATCACACTTCTGTGCAATCAAACTGTCCACTTAGGAAGCAACACTGATTGACAATAAATTTCACATGCTGTTGTGCAAATGGAATAGACAACAGGTGGAAATTATAGGCAATTATCAAGACACCCCCAATAAAGGAGTGGTTCTGCAGGTGTTGACCACAGACCACTTCTCAGTTTCTATGCTTCCTGGCTGATGTTTTGGTCACTTTTGAATGCTGGCGGTGCTTTCACTCTAGTAGTAGCATGAGACGGAGTCTACAACCCACACAAGTGGCTCAGGTAGTGCAGCTCATCCAGGATGGAACATCAATGCGAGCTGTGGCAAGAAGGTTTGCTGTGTCTGTCAGCGTAGTGTCCAGAGCATGGAGGCGCTACCAGGAGACAGGCCAGTACATCAGGAGATGTGGAGGAGGCCGTAGGAGGCCAACAACCCAGCAGCAGGACCGCTACCTCCGCCTTTGTGCAAGGAGGAGCAGGAGGAGCACTGCCAGAGCCCAGCAAAAGGGCCTCCAGCAGGCCACAAATGTGCATGTGTCTGCTCAAACGGTCAGAAACAGACTCCATGAGGGTGGTATGAGGGCCCGACGTCCACAGGTAGGGGTTGTGCTTACATTCCAACACCGTGCAGGACGTTTGGCATTTGCCAGAGAACACCAAGATTGACAAATTCGCCACTGGCGCCCTGTGCTCTTCACAGATGAAAGCAGGTTCACACTGAGCACATGTGGCAGAGTCTGGAGACGCCGTGGAGAATGTTCTGCTGCCTGCAACATCATTCAGCATGACAGGTTTGGCGGTGGGTCAATCATGGTGTGGGGTGGCATTTCTTTGGGGGCCCGCACAGCCCTCCCATGTGCTCGCCAGAGGTAGCCTGACTGCCATTAGGTACCGAGATGAGATCCTCAGACCCCTTGTGAGACCATATGCTGGTGTGGTTGGCCCTGGGTTCCTCCTAATGCAAGACAATGCTAGACCTCATGTGGCTGGAGTGTGTCAGCAGTTCCTGCAAGAGGAAGGCATTGATGCTATGGACTGGCCCGCCCGTTCCCCAGACCTGAATCCAATTGAGCACATCTGGGACATCATGTCTCGCTCCATCCACCAACGCCACGTTGCACCACAGACTGTCTAGGAGTTGGCGGATGCTTTAGTCCAGGTCTGGGAGGAGATCCCTCAGGAGACCATCCGCCACCTCATCAGGAGCATGCCCAGGCATTGTAGGGAGGTCATACAGGCACGTGGAGGCCACACACACTACTGAGCCTCATTTTGACTTGTTTTAAGGACATTACATCAAAGTTGGATCAGCCTGTAGTGTGGTTTTCCACTTTAATTTTGAGTGTGACTCCAAATCCAGACCTCCAAGGGTTGATACATTTGATTTCCATTGATCATTTTTGTGTGATTTTGTTGTCAGCACATTCAACACATTCACATTCAATAAGAATATTTCATTCATTCAGATCTAGGATGTTTATTTTTTGGAGCAGTGTGTATGTATATATATATATATATATATATATATATATATACATACATACATACATACATACATACATACATACATACATACATACATACATACATACATACATACATACATACATACATACATACATACAGTGGGGCAAAAAAGTATTTAGTCAGCCACCAATTGTGCAAGTTCTCCCACTTAAAAAGATGAGAGAGGCCTGTATCAATCTGCTAGTGTTGTACGGTATACTGAAACTTAGGTTATTTTTTCGATTCTAGAACAGGAAAAACGGTTCGGTGTTCCAATTGTTATTACTTTCTATACTTCTGTCAAAATGTGTCCCACGTATCAACTCTATCAGCGCAGCCGATGTCCCCTTATAGCGCAAGGTGTGCCACGTGCCTGCTCCACCTTGCCACTGCTAGCCTGCACTGGGAATCTGGGCTGCATCATGTTAGCTCCACCTACTCACTGCTAGCCTCCACTGGGAGTCTGGGCTGCATCATGTTAGCTCCACCTACTCACTGCCAGCCTCCACTGGGAGTCTGGGCTGCATCATGTTAGCTCCACCTACTCACTGCTAGCCTGTACTGAGAGTCTGGGCTGCATCATGTTAGCTCCACCTTCTCACTGCTAGCCTGTACTGAGAGTCTGGGCTGCATCATGTTAGCTCCACCTACTCACTGCTAGCCTGTACTGAGAGTCTGGGCTGCATCATGTTAGCTCCACCTACTCACTGCTAGCCTGTACTGAGAGTCCTGGCTGCATCATGTTAGCTCCACCTACTCACTGCTAGCCTGTACTGAGAGTCTGGGCTGCATCATGTTAGCTCCACCTACTCACTGCTAGCCTGTACTGAGAGTCTGGGCTGCATCATGTTAGCTCCACCTACTCACTGCTAGCCTGTACTGAGAGTCCTGGCTGCATCATGTTAGCTCCACCTACTCACTGCTAGCCTGTACTGAGAGTCTGGGCTGCATCATGTTAGCTCCACCTACTCACTGCTAGCCTGTACTGAGAGTCCTGGCTGCATCATGTTAGCTCCACCTACTCACTGCTAGCCTGTACTGAGAGTCCTGGCTGCATCATGTTAGCTCCACCTTCTCACTGCTAGCCTGTACTGAGAGTCTGGGCTGCATCATGTTAGCTCCACCTACTCACTGCTAGCCTGTACTGAGAGTCTGGGCTGCATCATGTTAGCTCCACCTTCTCACTGCTAGCCTGTACTGAGAGTCTGGGCTGCATCATGTTAGCTCCACCTTCTCACTGCTAGCCTGTACTGAGAGTCTGGGCTGCATCATGTTAGCTCCACCTACTCACTGCTAGCCTGTACTGAGAGTCTGGGCTGCATCATGTTAGCTCCACCTACTCACTGCTAGCCTGTACTGAGAGTCTGGGCTGCATCATGTTAGCTCCACCTACTCACTGCTAGCCTGTACTGAGAGTCTGGGCTGCATCATGTTAGCTCCCCACTCATGCTGCACAGAAGTTAACACCTTTGAATAATGTGTCACGGCTTGTAGAAAAATTTGAACAATGTCCATACAGATGAGAACAATGCAACAAGATACCGCCGGTAGTTTCCAGCTTTGTAAACTTTTCTTGCTAGCTTACAGCTTAAGTGAACATCAAATCACTACCCTAATACTTTGTGATAATATGCAAACTATAACGCAAAATGTGCTGATTTCAAAGCTGATTACCACCGAAAACTTTATTCATTCACTTAATCGGTCTCTCCATTACGTCGTTCCATCAGCCAAAGGTTATCTATTTTCTCAGTGAACTGTCAGTGTGTGTGAATAGGGCTGTGACAGGCCGCACCCCACTTGCCTCGTGAATTACATAGCTGGTTAAAGAGACTTTTATCAAATAAGTTATTTCTATGCTAATGTTGATCAGTACAACAAAATAATTGTTTGTCGTCTGTAGGCCCGTGAAATCTGCCAAAACAGTAATTCAGTAATTCAATACAACCATCTCTGTCAGATGGCGCCGACAGAGATGGTTGCCTCGCTTCAGGTCCTTAGGAAACTGCAGTAATTTGTTTTTTTATATGTTATTTCTTACATTGTTAGCCCAGACAATCTCAAGTTTTATTACATACAGCCGGGAAGAACTATTGAATATAAAAGCAACGTCAATTTACCAACATTATGACCAGGAATACGACTTTCCCAAAGTGGATCCTTTGTTCGGACCTCGACCCTGGACGTGGGATCTTATCTCAGAGGCCAATCCTAAACAAGGCGGTCTCCGCAGGGAAGGCAGACGGAGCAGCCTACTGGTCAGACTTAGAAGGCGAGCACACCATACACCGCTTCCCAGCATATTACCTCCCAATGTCCAATCTCTAGTCAACCAGCACAGTTACAATACCAGAGCTAGTGTTATGTCTTGTAAAATCGCAAGAGTAAACAGTACTGCGAGGACCACCTTTTTCTATACATGAATTTGTCTATGGAATAGGCTCTCCTTGGAGATCAATATTTAGTTTTTATAGAAATAACTTGTAAACGCAGGCAAAGGTTTTCATTTGGACAAGGTTGTCTAAGGAAGAGAAACCACTACACTGTCTGCTGGTCAGTTTATTTAATTTATTTATTTAACCTCTATTTAACTAGGCAAGTCAGTTAATAACTAATTCTTATTTACAATGATGGCCTACCCCAGCCAAACCTGGACGACACTGGGCCAATTGTGCGCCGCCCTATTGGACTCCCAATCACAGCCGGATGTGATGCAGCCTGGATTCAAACCAAATCAAATCGAATACAACAGGTGTAGAGCTTACAGTGAAATGTAACTTACTTACAAGCCCTTAACTTCTTGGTGACGGGGGGGCAGTATTGAGTAGCTAGGATGAATAAGGTGCCCAGAGTAAACTGCCTGCTACTCTGTCCCAGATACTAATATATGCATATTATTAGTAGTATTGGATAGAAAACACTCTGAAGTTTCTAAAACTGTTTGAATGATGTCTGTGAGTATAACAGAACTCATATGGCAGGCAAAAACCTGAGAAAAATCCAACCAGAAAGTGGGAAGTCTGAGGCTTGTAATTTTTTAACTCAGCCCCTATTGTAGATAAAGTGGGATATTGGTTATGTTGCACTTCCTAAGGCTTCCACTAGATGTCAACAGTCTTTAGAACTTTGTTTGAGGCTTCTACTGTGAGGTGGGACCGAATGAGAGAGGAATGAGCCAGGTGTCTGGCAGAGTGCCACAGGCTCTGAGGCGCAGTCACGAGAGTTAGCTCTCGTTCCATTGCTTTTCTACAGACAATGGAATTCTCCGGTTGGAACATTATTGAAGATTTATGATAAAAACATTCTAAAGATTGATTCTATACTTAGTTTGACAAGTTTCTACGGGCTGTAACTGAACCTTTTGAACTTTTCGTCCGACGTTCGACTGGACCTGAACTCGCTTTTGGATTTGTTTACCAAACGCCCTAACAAAAGAAGTTATTTGGACATAAATGATGGACATTACCGAACAAAACCAACATTTATTGTGGAACTGTGATTCCTGGGAGTGCATTCTGATGAAGATCATTAAAGGTAATTGAATATTTATAATGCTATTTCTGACTAATGTTGACCACCCAATATGGCAGATATCTTTTTGGCTGCTTTGTTGTCTGAACGCTGTACTCAGATTATTGCATGGTTAGCTTTTTCTGTAAAGTTTAAAAAAAATCTGACACAGCAGTTGCATTAAGGAGAAGTTTATCTCTAATTCCATGTATAACACTTGTATTTTCATCAACATTTATAATGAGTATTTCTGTAAATAGATGTGGCTCTCTGCACAATCACCGCATGTTTCAGAACTACTGAACGTAACACGCCAATGTAAAATGAGATTTATTTCTATAAATATGCACTTTATCGAACAAAACATACATGTATTGTGTAACATGAAGTCATCTGATGAAGATCATCAAAGGTTAGTGATTCATTTTACCTCTTTGTGCTTTTTGTGACTACTCTCTTTGGCTGGAAAAATGGCTGGGTTTTTCTGTGAGTTGGTGGTCACCTAACATAATCGTTTGTGGTGCTTTTGCTGTAAAGCATTTTTGAAATCAGACACTGGCTGGATTAACGAGAATTTTATCTTTAAAATTGTGTAAAATACTTGTATGCTTGAGGAATTTTAATTATGAATTTGGCGCCCCACTTTAACTGGCTGTTGGCAAGGTGGGACGCTACCGTCCCACATATCTCAGAGAGGTTTTTAACTTCTTGACGCACCCATCCCTTTAGCAGGATCATTTTCAGCAACACCAACTGAATTGCAGTGCGCCAAATTAAAATTAAATTACTAAAAATATTTAATTTTCATGAAATCACAAGTGCAATATAGCAAAACACAGCTTAGCTTGTTGTTAATCCACCTGGCGCGTCAGATTTCAATACAGCTTTTCGGCAAAAGCATAACAAGCGTTTATGTAGGAACATCTTTCTCAGTAGACAAAATATTACAAACACTAGCAGCCAAGTAGATTGGTCACGAAAGTCAGAAAAGCAATAGATTAAATTGCTTACCTTTGATAATCGTCAGATGTTTGCACTCACGAGACTCCCAGTTACACAATAAATGATGTTATCTTTCTCGCTCATTTTTCAAAATAAAGGCCTGAAACTATGTCTAAAAGCTGTTGACACCTTGAGGAAGCCATAGGAAAAGGAATCTGGTTGATATCCCTTTAAATGGAGGCAAGGCATCCAATGGAACAGAGCGCTTTCAGGAAAAACAGCACTTCCTGGTTTGATCTTCCTCAGGTTTTCGCCTGCAATATCAGTTCTGTTATAAAACTTTAGAGTGTTTTCAAATGGGTACGTTTTTTTAGCCAAAAACGAAAATCCTGCCCCCTACACTCGAAGTTTTAACCAACAATGCGGTTTTAAGAAGAAAAAAAGAGATAAGAATAACAAATGATTAAAGAGAAGCAGTAAATAACAATAGTGGGACTGTATACAGGGGGTACCGGTGTCGAGGTAATTGAAGTAATACAGTTGAAGTCGGAAGTTTACATACACCTTATCCAAATACATTTAAACTCAGTTTTTCACAATTCCTGACATTTAAACCTAGTAAAAATTCCCTGTCTTAGGTCAGTTAGGATCACCACTTTGTTTTCAGAATGTGAAATGTCAGAATAATTATTTCAGCTTTTATTTCTTTAATCACATTCCCAGTGGGTCAGAAGTTTACATGCACTCAATTAGTATTTGGTAGCATTGCCTTTAATTGTTTAACATGGATCAAAGGTTTCGGGTAGCCTTCCACAAGCTTCCCACAATAAGTTGGGTGAATTTTGGCCCATTCCTCCTGACAGAGCTGGTGTAACTGAGTCAGGTTTGTAGGCCTCCTTGCTCACACATGCTTTTTCAGTTCTGCCCACAAATGTTCTACAGGATTGAGGTCAGGGCTTTGTGATGGCCACTCCAATACCTTGACTTTGTTGTCCTTAAGCCATTTTCCCACAACGTTGGAAGTATGTTTGGGGTCATTGTCCATTTGGAAGATCCATTTGCGACCAAGCTTTAACTTCCTGACTGATGTCTTGAGATGTTGCTTCAATATATCCACATAATTTTCCTACCTCATGATGCCATCTATTTTGTGAAGTGCACTAGTCCTTCCTGCAGCAAAGCAGCCCCACAACATGATGCTGCCACCCCCGTGCTTCACGGTTGGGATGGTGTCCTTCAGCTTGCAAGCCTTCCCCCTTTTCCTCCAAACATAACGATGGTCATTATGGCCAAACAGTTCCATTTTTGTTTCATCAGACCAGAGAACATTTCCCCAAAAAGTACGATCTTTGTCCCCATGTGCAGTTGCAAACCGTAGTCTGGCTTTTTTATGGCGGTTTTGGGGCAGTTGCTATTTCCTTCAGCGGCCTTTCAAGTTATGTCGATATAGGACTCATTTTACTGTGGATGTATATACTTTTGTACCTGTTTCCTTCAGCATCTTCACAAGGTCCTTTGCTGTTGTTCTGGGATTGATATGCTCTTTTCGCACCAAAGTACGTTCATCTCTAGGAGACAGAACGCGTCTCCTTCCTGAGCGGTATGACTGCTGCGTGGTCCCATGGTGTTTATACTTGCTTACTATTGTTTGTACAGATGAACGTGTTACCTTCAGACATTTGGAATTTGCTCCTAAGGATGAACCAGACTTGTGGAGGTCTACAATTATTTTTCTGAGGTCTTGGCAGATTTCTTTTGATTTTCCCATGATGTCAAGCAAAGAGGTACTGCGTTTGAAGGTAGGCCTTGAAATACATCCACAGGTAAACCTCCAATTGATTCAAACAATGTCTATTAGCCTATCAGAAGCTTCTAAAGCCATGACATAATTTTCTGGAATTTTCCAAGCTGTTTAAAGGCACAGTCAACTTAATGTATGTAAACTTCTGACCCACTGGAATTGAGATACAGTGAAATAATTTGTCTGTAAACAATTGTTGGAAAAATTACTTGTATCATGCACAATGTAGATGTCCTGACTTGCCAAAACTATAGTTTGTTAACAAGAAATTTGTTGGGGGAAAAAAACAGTTTTAATGACTCCAACCTAAGTGTATGTAAACTTCCGACTTCAACTGTATGTACATGTTGGTAGAGTTGTTAAAGTGACTGTGCATAGATAATAACAAAGAGTAGCAGCAGCGTTCCAGATTGGGGAGCCATTCAATTAGCTGTTCATGAGGTTTATGGCTTGGGGGTAGAAGCTATTTAGGAGCCTCTTGGACATAGACTTTGCGCTCCGGTACCGCTTGTCGTGCGGTAGCAGAAAGAACAGTCTATGACTAGGGTGGCTGGAATCTTTGACAATTTTTAGTTCCTTCCTCTGACACGGCATGGTATAGTGTAGTGCCTTGCGGTCAGAGGCCGAGCAGTTGCCGTGCCAGGCAGTTATGCAAACCGGTTGGATGCTCTCTATTTTGCAGCTGTAACATCTTTTGAAGATCTGAGGACCCTTGCCAAATATTTTCTGGCTCCTGATGGGGAATAGGTTTTGTCGTGCCCTCTTCATGACTGTCTTGGTGTGCTTGGACCATGTTAGTTTGTTGGTGATGTGGACACCAAGGAACTTGAAGCTCTCAACCTGCTCAACTACAGCCCTGTCGATGAGAATGGGGGTGTGCTCGGTCCTCTTTTTCTGTAGTCCACAATCATCTATGTCTTGATCACATTGAGGGAGAGGTTGTTGTCCTTGCACAACATGGTCAGGTCTCTGACCTCCTCCCTATAGGCTGTCTCATCGTTGTCGGTTATCAGGCCTACCACTGTTGTGTCATCAACAAACTTAATGATGGTGTTGGAGTCATGCCTGGCCATGCAGTCATGAGTGAACAGAGAGTACAGGAGGGGACTGAGCATGCACCCCTTAGGGGCCCCCATGTTGAGGATCAGGGTGGTGGATGTGTTGTTACCTTCCCTTACTACCTGGGGGCGGCCCGTCAGGAAGTCCAGGATCCAGTTGCAGGGAAGTGTTTAGTCCCAGGGTCCTTAGCTTAGTGATGAGCTTTGAGGGCACTATGGTGTTGAACACTGAGCTGTAGTCAATGAATAGCATTCTCACATAGGTGTTCCCTTTGTCCAGGTGTGAAAGGGCAGTGTGGAGTGCAATAGAGATTGCATCATCTGTGGATCTTTTGGTGTGGTATGCAAATTGGAGTGGGTCTAGGTTTTCTGGGAAAATGGTGTTGTGAGCTTTCAAAGCATTTCATGACTACAGACGTGAGTGCTACGCGTCGGTAGTCATTTAAGCAGGTTACCTTAGTGTTCTTGGGCACAGGGACTATGGTGGTCTGCTTGAAACATGTTATTACAAACTCAGACAGGGAGAGGTTGAAAATGTCAGTGAAGATACTTACCAGTTGGTCCGCACATGCTCAGAGTACACATCCTGCTAATCCGTCTGGCCCTGCGGACTTGTGAATGTTCACCTGTTTAAAGGTCTTACTCACATCGGCTGCGGAGAGCGTGATCACACGTCCGGAACAGCTGATGCTCTCATGCATATTTCAATGTTACTTGCCTCGAAGCAAGCAAGAAAGTTATTTAGCTCGTCTGGTAAGCTCGTGTCACTGGGCAGCTCTCGGCTGTGCTTCCCCTTGTAGTCTGTGATAGTTTTAAGGCCCTGCCACATCCGACGAGCATCGGAGCCGGTGTAGTACAATTCGATCTTAGTCCTGTATTGACGCTTTGCCTGTTTGATGGTTCGTCAGAGGGCATAGCGGGATTTCTTATAAGCTTCTGAGTCCCGCCCCTTGAAAGCGGCAGCTCTAGCCTTTAGCTCAGTGCGAATGTTGTCTGGAAGATATTCCAGTCTGTGCTAGCAAAACAGTCCTGTAGTTTTGCATCTGCTTTATCTGACCACGTTTTTATAGACCGAGTCACTGGTGCTTCCTGCTTTAATTTTTGCTTGTAAGCAGGAATCAGGAGGATAGAATTATGGTCAGATTTGCCAAATGGAGGGAGAGGCAGAGCTTTGTACGCATCTCTGTGTGTGGAGTAAAGGTGGTCTGAACGATTGAACAGAGCAGTAGCTGAGTTTATCTGTATGGATCTGGTGCCGTTCTGTGACTGGCTAATATACCTTGTATTTATTTAGGTGGTATCGAGTATCGTGATACTAACCTGATATCGGTACAAAGTCAAAATTTTGCTTTGGGGCGTAGAGAATTTTTTTGTTCAATTTTAAAGCAAGTTTGCTGCAATTCTACATAATTTTGCCATTGGCCAAAGAGAAGATTTAGCAATTTTATAACACAGTTCTACTAAATTTGCCATGGGGTGGAAAAATGTGCAGTTTTACAGCGAATTTGCTGCAATTCTACACATTTTGTCATGCAGTGGATTTTTCCATGACTTATGTCATGTTAATATGATATCTGATTGAGAGTGAAAACAAACAGTGACTGACATAAAAAGATAAAATGCTGATGCACAACCAAATTTCAAAATTGCACCTTGTGTATTCTTCTATTCTAACCCTCAACAGTAAGTTGAGAACCCGGCTGAGTTCCACCATCCCTGCACAACAGTATGCCTAACAACAGGACTGAGATGTCCATTTGCTGATTATGGGTTTCTTGTTAAACTATATATACAAAAGTATGTGGACAACCCATCAAACAATCTGAAGGAAGTTTGTTCTGAAGTGTCTGTCCTATATCTGAGAGAGACAGTGAGAGATAGATACAGTATGAGATACAGAATTAGATACAGTATGAGATACAGAATGTTGATCACTTGTCCACTGTCTTTTGTGCAATGGTACTTTTATAAATGGTCTTTGTAAACAGAAATTTTAACACCTGGTATTTTCCAATACACTTTGGCATATCAAATGCTGTGGTTGTTTGACAATGTTATTTCCCTCCACACCCCCAGGAATCCAAAAAGAGATACAGTATGAGATAGATAGATACAGTATGAGATACAGTGAGAGACAGATATATACAGTATGAGATGCAGAGATACAGTGAGAGATAGATAGATACAATATGACATGCAGAGATACAGTATGAGATACAGAGATACATTATCAGATACTGAGATACAGTGAGAGATAGATATATACAGTATGACATACTGAGATACAGAGATACAGTATCAGATACTGAGATACAGTGAGAGATAGATATATACAGTATGACATACTGAGATACAGAGATACAGTATCAGATACTGAGATACAGTGAGAGATAGATACAGAATGAGATACAGAATGAGATACAGTATGTTGATCACTTGTCCACTGTCTTTTGTGCAATGGTACTTTTATAAATGGTCTTTCTAGAAAGACATTTTAACACCTGGTATTTTCCAATACACTTTGGTATATCAAATGCTGTGGTTGTTTGACAATGGTATTTCCCTCCTCACCCTCAGGAATCCAAAAAGCACCTGGCTGGCCTGGGCTCCCTGGGACTGGGCAACCTCATCACAGAGATCACTGCTAGTGAGGAGGACGATCTGGACGAGGATGGAGACACAGGTAAGAGGGTGAGAGTAAGGCTGTGGGTGGGGTAGTTCCTAGCCCTACAAAGTTCTCTGTCATGTACAGGGCCTTCAGAAAGTATTCATACACCTTGACTTATTCCACATTTTGTTGTGTAACAGCCTAAACCAAAAACAATCTCACCATCTACACACAATAGCCAATAATGACAAAGTGAAAACCTGTTTTTAGAAATGTTTGCTAATTTATTGAGATACAGAAGTATCTAATTTACATTGGTATTCATACCCCTGAGTCAATACTTTGTAGAAGCAACTTTGGCAGCGATTACAACTGTGAGTCTTTCTGTGTCTCTCTTAAGAGCTTTCCACACCTGGATTGTGCAACATTTTCCCATTATTGTTTTCAGAATTCTTCAAGCTCTGACAAATTGGTTGTTGATCATTGCTAGATAAATATTTAAGTACATTTAAGTCAAAACTGTACCATGGCCATTCACTGTCTTCTTTGTAAGAAACTCCAGTGTAGATTTTGCCTTGTGTTTTAGGTTATTGTCCTGCTGAAAGGTAAATTCATCTCCCAGTGTCTGGTGGAAAGCAGACTAAACCAGGTTTTCCTCTAGGATTCCGTTTCTATTTTATCCTAAAAAACTTCCCAGTCCTAATGATTACAAGCAAACCCATAACATGATGCACTATGATTGGAAATATGGAGGGTGGTACTGTGTTGGATTGGATTTGCCTCAGACATAACACGTTGTATTCAGGACAAAAAGTGAATTGCTTTGCCACATTTTTTGCAGTATTACTTTAGTGCCTTGTTGCAAACAGGAATCAGGTTTTGTATTTTTTATTCTGTACAGGCTTCCTTTTCACTCTGTCAATTAGGTTAGTATTGTGGCGTAACTACAATGTTGTAATGTCCATCCTTAGTTTTCTCCTATCACAGCCATTAAACTCAGTAACCGTTTTAAAGTCACCATTGGCCTCGTGGTGAAATCCCCGAGTGGTTTCCTTCCTCTCTGGCAACTGAGGTTAGGAAGGATGCCTGTATCTTTGTAGTGTAATTAATAACTTCACCATGCCCAAAGGGATATTCAATGTCTGCTTTTCTTTTTACCCATCTACCAATAGGGGACCTTCTTTGCAAGGCATTGGAAATCCTCCCTGGTCTTTGTGGTTGTATCTGTGTTTGAAATTCACTGCTCAACTGAGGGACCTTACAGATAATGTTATGTGTGTGTGGAACAGAGATGAGGTAGTCATTAAAAAATCATGTTAAACACTATGCAACTTATTATATGACTTGTTAAGCCCATTTTTTACTCATGAACGTGTTTATGCTTGCCTTAAGAAAGGGGTTGAATGCTTATTGACTTTTCCAACATAGTGACATTATGGGGTATTGTGTTTAGGCCAGTGACACAACATCTCAATTTAATCCATGTTAAATTTAGGCTGTAACACAACAAAATGTGGAAAAAGTCTAGGAGTCATGAACAGTCAATATGCTCCTTAGTTGTGTTTGTAAGTTGTATGTTTGTAAATGCTGTGATAAATGAGTGACGGTTTCGTGTCCTGTTTCTTATGCAGGCTGGGTGAAGAACGATGCCGATGCAGTTGATTATTCTGACATCAACGAGGTGGCTGAAGATGAGACTAAGAAGTATCGTCAGGCCATGGGCAGCCTGCAGCCTACAAGGAGAACAGGTGCAGTAATACGCATGCAACTAGTCACATATAATGAGTATACAAAACATTAAGAACACCTGTTGTTACATATGTACAGTTGAAGTCAGAGTTTACATGTACTTAGGTTGGAGTCATTAAAACTTGTTTTTCAACCACTCCACACATTTCTTGTTAATTAACAAACTAGAGTTTTGGCAAGTCTGTTACGACATCTACCTTATGCATGACACAAGTCATTTTTCCAACAATTGTTTACAGACAGATTATTTCACTTATAAATCACTGTATCACAATTCCAGTGGGTCAGAAGTTCACATACACTAAGTTGACTGACTGTGCCTTTAAACAGCTTGGAAAACTCCAGAAAATGATGTCATGGCTTTAGAAGCTTTTGATAGGCTAATTGACATCATTTGAGTCAATTGGAGGTGTACCTGTGGATGTATTTCAAGGCCTACCTTCAAATTCAGTGGGAAATGGGAAAATCAAAAGAAATCAGCCATCAAATCAAATTTATTTATATAGCCCTTCGTACATCAGCTGATATCTCAAAGTGCTGTACAGAAACCCAGCCTAAAACCCCAAACAGCAAGCAATGCAGGTGTAGAAGCACGGTGGCTAGGAAAAACTCCCTAGAAAGGCCAAAACCTAGGAAGAAACCTAGAGAGGAACCAGGCTATGTGGGGTGGCCAGTCCTCTTCTGGCTGTGCCGGGTGGAGATTATAACAGAACATGGCCAAGATGTTCAAATGTTCATAAATGACCAGCATGGTCGAATAATAATAAGGCAGAACAGTTGAAACTGGAGCAGCAGCACAGTCAGGTGGAAGTTGAAACTGGAGCAGCAGCATGGCCAGGTGGACTGGGGACAGCAAGGAGTCATCATGTCAGGTAGTCCTGGGGCATGGTCCTAGGGCTCAGGTCAGTTGAAACTGGAACAGCAGCATGGCCAGGTGGACTGGGGACAGCAAGGAGTCATCATGTCAGGTAGTCCTGGAGCTCAGGTCCTAGGGCTCAGGTCCTCCGAGAGAGAGAAAGAAAGAGAGAAGGAGAGAATTAGAGAACGCACACTTAGATTCACACAGGACACCGAATAGGACAGGAGAAGTACTCCAGATATAACAAACTGACCCCAGCCCCCGACACATAAACTACTGCAGCATAAATACTGGAGGCTGAGACAGGAGGGGTCAGGAGACACTGTGGCCCCATCCGAGGACACCCCCGGACAGGGCCAAACAGGAAGGATATAACCCCACCCACTTTGCCAAAGCACAGCCCCCACACCACTAGAGGGATATCTTCAACCACCAACTTACCATCCTGAGACAAGGCTGAGTATAGCCCACAAAGATCTCCACCACGGCACAACCCAAGGGGGGGGCGCCAACCCAGACAGGATGACCACAACAGTGAATCAACCCACTCAGGTGACGCACCCCCTCCAGAGACGGCAAGATAGAGCCCCAGTAAGCCAGTGACCCAGCCCCCGTAATAGGGTTAGAGGCAGAGAATCCCAGTGGAAAGAGGGGAACCGGCCAGGCAGAGACAGCAAGGGCGGTTCGTTGCTCCAGAGCCTTTCCGTTCACCTTCCCACTCCTGGGCCAGACTACACTCAATCATATGACCCACTGAAGAGATGAGTCTTCAGTAAAGACTTAAAGGTTGAGACCGAGTTTGCGTCTCTGACATGGGTAGGCAGACCGTTCCATAAAAATGGAGCTCTATAGGAGAAAGCCCTGCCTCCAGCTGTTTGCTTAGAAATTCTAGGGACAATTAGGAGGCCTGCGTCTTGTGACCGTAGCGTACGTGTAGGTATGTACGGCAGGACCAAATCAGAGAGATAGGTAGGAGCAAGCCCATGTAATGCTTTGTAGGTTAGCAGTAAAACCTTGAAATCAGCCCTTGCTTTGACAGGAAGCCAGTGTAGAGAGGCTAGCACTGGAGTAATATGATCAAATTTTTTGGTTCTAGTCAGGATTCTAGCAGCCGTATTTAGCACTAACTGAAGTTTATTTAGTGCTTTATCCGGGTAGCCGGAAAATAGAGCATTGCAGTAGTCTAACCTAGAAGTGACAAAAGCATGGATTAATTTTTCTGCATCATTTTTGGACAGAAAGTTTCTGATTTTTGCAATGTTACGTAGATGGAAAAAGATGTCCTTGAAATGGTCTTGATATGTTCTTCAAAAGAGAGATCAGGGTCCAGAGTAACGCCGAGGTCCTTCACAGTTTTATTTGAGACGACTGTACAACCATTAAGATTAATTGTCAGATTCAACAGAAGATCTCTTTGTTTCTTGGGACCTAGAACAAGCATCTCTGTTTTGTCCGAGTTTAATAGTAGAAAGTTTGCAGCCATCCACTTCCTTATGTCTGAAACACATGCTTCTAGCGAGGGCAATTTTGGGGCTTCACCATGTTTCATTGAAATGTACAGCTGTGTGTCATCCGCATAGCAGTGAAAGTTTACATTATGTTTTCGAATAACATCCCCAAGAGGTAAAATATATAGTGAGAACAATAGTGGTCCTAAAACGGAACCTTGAGGAACACCGAAATTTACAGTTGATTTGTCAGAGGACAAACCATTCACAGGGACAAACTGATATCTTTCCGACAGATAAGATCTAAACCAGGCCAGAACATGTCCGTGTAGACCAATTTGGGTTTCCAATCTCTCCAAAAGAATGTGGTGATCGATGGTATCAAAAGCGGCACTAAGGTCTAGGAGCACGAGGTCAGATGCAGAGCCTCGGTCCGATGCCATTAAAATGTCATTTACCACCTTCACAAGTGCCGTCTCAGTGCTATGATGGGGTCTAAAACCAGACTGAAGCATTTCGTATACATTGTTTGTCTTCAGGAAGGCAGTGAGTTGCTGAGCAACAGCCTTCTCTAAAATTTTGAGAGGAATGGAAGATTCGATATAGGCCGATAGTTTTTATATTTTCTGGGTCAAGGTTTGGCTTTTTCAAGAGAGGCTTTATTACTGCCACTTTTAGTGAGTTTGGTACACATCCAGTGGATAGAGAGCCGTTTATTATGTTCAACATAGGAGGGCCAAGCACAGGAAGCAGCTCTTTCAGTAGTTTAGTTGGAATAGGGTCCAGTATGCAGCTTGAAGGTTTAGAGGCCATGATTATTTTCATCATTGTGTCAAGAGATATAGTACTAAAACACTTGAGCGTCTCTCTTGATCCTAGGTCCTGGCAGAGTTGTGCAGACTCAGGACAACTGAGGTTTGGAGGAATACGCAGGTTTAAAGAGGAGTCCGTAATTTGCTTTGCATAATCATAATCTTTTCCTCAAAGAAGTTCATGAATTTATCACTGCTAAAGTGAAAGTCATCCTCTCTTGGGGAATGCTGCTTTTTAGTTAGCTTTGCGACAGTATCAAAAAGGAATTTCGGATTGTTCTTATTTTCCTCAATTAAGTTAGAAAAATAGGATGATCGAGCAGCAGTAAGGGCTCTTCGGTACTGCACGGTACTGTCTTTCCAAGCTAGTCGGAAGACTTCCAGTTTGGTGTGGCGCCATTTCCGTTCCAATTTTCTGGAAGCTTGCTTCAGAGCTCGGGTATTTTCTGTGTACCAGGGAGCTAGTTTCTTATGAGAATTTTTTTAGTTTTTAGGGGTGCAACTGCATCTAGGGTATTGCGCAAGGTTAAATTGAGATCCTCAGTTAGGTGGTTAACTGATTTTTGTCCTCTGGCGTCCTTGGGTAGGCAGAGGGAGTCTGGAAGGGCATCAAGGAATCTTTGTGTTGTCTGTGAATTTATAGCACGACTTTTGATGTTCCTTGGTTGGGGTCTGAGCAGATTATTTGTTGCAATTGCAAACGTAATAAAATGATGGTCCGATAGTCCAGGATTATGAGGAAAAACATTAAGATCCACCACATTTATTCCATGGGACAAAACTAGGTCCAGCGTATGACTGTGACAGTGAGTGGGTCCAGAGACATGTTGGACAAAACCCACTGAGTCGATGATGGCTCCGAAAGCCTTTTGGAGTGGGTCTGTGGACTTTTCCATGTGAATATTAAAGTCACCAAAGATTAGAATATTATCTGCTATGACTACAAGGTCCGATAGGAATTCAGGGAACTCAGTGAGAAACGCTGTATATGGCCCAGGAGGCCTGTAAACAGTAGCTATAAAAAGTGATTGAGTAGGCTGCATAGATTTCATGACTAGAAGCTCAAAAGACGAAAACGTCATTTTTTTTTTTGTAAATTGAAATTTGCTATCGTAAATGTTAGCAACCCCTCCGCCTTTGCGGGATGCACGGGGGATATGGTCACTAGTGTAGCCAGGAGGTGAGGCCTCATTTAAAACAGTAAATTCATCAGGCTTAAGCCATGTTTCAGTCAGGCCAATCACATCAAGATTATGATCAGTGATTAGTTCATTGACTATAATTGCCTTTGAAGTAAGGGATCTAACATTAAGTAGCCCTATTTTGAGATGTGAGGTATCATGATCTCTTTCAGTAATGACAGGAATGGAGGTGGTCTTTATCCTAGTGAGATTGCTAAGGCGAACACCGCCATGTTTAGTTTTGCCCAACCTAGGTCGAGGCACAGACACGGTCTCAATGGTCAGCCATGACCTCAGAAAAATAATTGTAGACCTCCACAAGTCTGGTTCATCCTTGGGAGCAATTTCCAAACGCCTGAAGGTACCACATTCATCTGTACAAACAATAGTACACAAGTATAAACACCATTGGACCACGTAGCCGTCATACCGTTCAGGAATGAGACGCATTCTGTCTCCTAGAGATGAACGTACTTTGGTGCGAAAAGTGCAAATCAGTCCCAGAACAACAGCAAAGGACCTTGTGAAGATGCTGGAGGAAACAGGTACAAAAGTATCTATATCCACAGCAAAACGAGTCCGATATGGACATAACCTGAAAGGCCGCTCTGCAAGGAAGAAGCCACTGCTCCAAAACCGCCATAAAAAAAGCCAGACTACGGTTTGCAACTGCACATGGGGACAAAGATCGTACTTTTTGGAGAAATGTCCTCTGGTCTGATGAAACAAAAATGGAACTGTTTGGCCATCATGACCATCGTTATGTTTGGGGGATGATTGCAAGCTGAAGAACACCATCCCAACCGTGAAGCACGGGGATGGCAGCATCATGTGGTGGGGGTGCTTTGCTGCAGGAGGGACTGGTGTACTTCACAAAATAGATGGCATCATGAGGGAGGAAAATTATGTGGATATATTGAAGCAACATCTCAAGACATCAGTCAGGAAGTTAAAGCTTGGTTGCAAATGGGTCTTCCAAATGGACAATGACTCCAAGCATACTTCCAAAGTTGTGGCAAAATGGCTTAAGGACAACAAAGTCAAGGTATTGGAGTGGCCATCACCAAGCCCTATCCTTAATCCTATAGAAGATTTGTGGGCCGAACTGAAAAAGTGTGTGCGAGCAAGGAGGCCTACAAACCTGACTTACACCAGCTCTGTCAGGAGGAATGGGCCAAAATTCACCTAACTTATTGTGGGAAGCTTGTCGAAGGCTACCTGAAACGTTTGACCCAAGTTAAACAATTTGAAGGCAATGCTACTAAATACTAATTGAGTGTATGTAAACTTCTGACCCACTGGGAATGTGATGAAAGAAATAGAAGCTGAAATAAATCATTCTCTCTACTGTTTTTCTGACATTTCACGTTCTTAAAATAAAGTGGTGATCCTAACTGACCTAAGTCAGGGAATTTTTACTCGGATTAAATGTCAGGAATTGTGAAAAACTGAGTTTAAATGTATTTGGCTAAGGTGTATGTTAACTTCCGACTTCAACTGTATATACTATACACAGACCTCTAGGAGTGCTTGTACACTAGGTTACCAGAACAGATAAATGAAGCTTATTTCATTTCCTCTATCGTCATCAGAGACTTTGCACAGCCGGTAACTGGATACTTTTTTTCTCTCTGTCTCAGATGATGAGGATGACTATGATGCGGATTGTGAGGATATTGATGCCAAGCTTATGCCCCCTCCACCTCCTCCATGTCTCCCCACGCCTGGTGGCAAGAAAGACGACTCCTCTCCCACGGCTGCAAGTGGTAAGGATCAGATAATGAATAATAGATAATGAATAATTTTGTGAAAATATACTTTGTTCTGTACAAGCATAATTACTGCACAAGCATAATTCTTCATAATCTGTTATAAAGTAAACATGGATATTGATGTATTTAATGTCAAGAATACATGCTAGTAAGTTAGCACTCATCAGAGGGGCTCTAACCCTAGTGTATGCTATTGTGTTGTCCACAGTTGGGGATGAAGGAGACGGGATCATCCTGCCCTCCATCATTGCTCCTTCCTCTCTGGTAGACAAAGTGGACTTCAGCAGTTCCTCAGATTCTGAATCGGAGACAGACAGGCCATCTGCAGGCCCTGGGTCAGGGGGTTCTCCAGCCTGCCTCAGCTTGCCTCTGGCTGGCATCATGCAGAAGGATGCTGCCAAAGCCCTGCCTGGCGTCACACAGCTTTTCCCAGAGTTCAGGCCTGGAAGGGTGAGCTGTCCTTTTTGGAAACACTATATAGTACACCACATAACAGAGAGTTGTGATTGGATGATTACAACCTTTCAAAATGAATACCTATCCACTCCTCTGAATCCCTCCAGGTGCTGCGGTTCCTTCGGCTGTTTGGCCCTGGGAAGAACATGCCGTCGGTGTGGCGGAGCGCACGGAGAAAGAGGAAGAGGAAGCACCGTGACCCTCAGCAAGGGACACCCCCACCAGAGGGCGCTGAGCCCATGGAGCAGCAGGGACCAGAGAAGAAGTCTGGCTGGGACTATGAATACGCTCCACCTCCACCCCCAGAACAGTGCCTGTCTGACGACGAGGTCAGTGTGCAACAACAATGGTCTTAGTCAAAGATATGCAGGACTGTGAAAACTTCTTTGAAATCCCTTTGAAACTGTGTGGTTATTTACCAGTATAGTTTGTCACAGCTAATTCATGAGAGTTTACTAGGTTTAGTAATGTGATTCAGTCTCAGTATAATTATGTATGGGATCTTTCTCCTTACAAAAGGAAATGGACAAAAGTGATTGCTATAAGATATTCTTCAATAGTTCATTCCTTGTGACTCTGCCCCCAGATCACCATGATGGCCCCAATAGAGTCCAAGTTCTCCCAGACCTCTGGAGACGGGGAAAAGGTGACAGAGTCCAGGCCCAAGGTGGCAGAGTGGCGCTACGGTCCGGCCCAGCTCTGGTACGACATGATGGGCGTCCCTGACGATGGCAGTGGCTTCCACTATGGCTTCAAACTGAAGGAGGAGGAGGACGATGAGCAGGAGAAACGGGAGAGGCCAGAACCACCGCCACCTTTACAACATCCCAAAGAGGTTAACACCCATACACTACACTGACGCTTTAGGATTAGATATCATGGAGTTCCTTAAAGTGGCATTCAGCAGTTGAAACAATAACAAAGCGCTCTCCCACCAATATTTTGGTAAAAAGCTGAGGGACGGGGCTGGAGAAATATAACCAGTCTTGATAGCTTTAACCATGTAGTGAGGCTATACAGTGTTACTTTACAAACATATTACTTTGTTTACAAACATTGGAGTTAAACAATCGTATATTTTGGGTTCTGGGGGAGTATGACTGTTGAACTAAGCTAATGAGGCATTAATAAGTTATATTCTTCAAGAATCAATGGGTACATTGATTAATTTATAAGTCCACAAATGGATGTAGCAACTGCAGATTGCCCCTTTTTAAGAATCAATCACTCATTTCTAGCAGATTTCTCTGCGAAGAGACTTTCATTAGATCATTTGTTTTGGTACTGTCCATATGCAGCATGTTTTAGGTCGCAGGTTCAGGAATGGCTGAAGAATTGCAACAATTAGCTAACTTTGCAAATAGCTGTAATGTAATTATACTCTTAGCAAAAATCTTTATCTTAAATTTACTATCTATAGAAACTATGAGACTGGAAAGGTTCAGAACTTTTGTGAAACAACACAGTTGAAAAATATATGGCAAATATAAATCCAAACTGGATGGTGTTCAGAGGTAGATGGGAGGGGTTGAGTGTAGCTGAAGGATGGGACTAAAAACAAACAAAAGATAACTATTGTAAAATATACTGTGTCTGTAAAATGTACAGTGTATAGTATGTATAAGCTGGAAGTAGAAGCCTAAGGGTTGTTGTCCTTAAGTTTACTCCAATTAGGAGACTGGTGGTAGGGTTAGGTGAAAAAATAAAGGAAAATATATTTTAAAATATATACAGTACCAGTCAAAAGTTTGGACACATCTACTCATTTGCTAGTTAAGTGTGCCTTGAATTCAAAATAGATATCTGACAGTGTCACCAGCAAAGCACCCCCACACCATCACACCACCTCCTCCATGCTTCACAGTGGGAACCACACATGCGGAGATCATCCGTTCACCTTCTCTGCGTCTCACAAAGACATGGCGGTTGGAACCAAAAATCTAATTTGGACACATTTCCACCGGTCTAATGTCCATTGCACGTGTGTCTTGGCCCAAGCAAGTCTCTTCTTCTTATTGGTGTCCTTTAGTAGTGGTTTCTTTGCAGCAGTTCGACCATGAAGGCCCGATTCACCCAGTCTCCTCTGAACAGTTGATGTTGAGATGTGTCTTTTACTTGAACTCTATGGAGCATTTATTTGGGCTGCAATGTCTGAGGGGCAGTTAACTCTGATGAACCTATCTTCTGCAGCAGAGGTAACTCTGGGTCTTCCTTTCCTGTGGCGGTCCTCATGAGAGACAGTTTCATCATAGCGCTTGATGGTTTTTGCAGCTGCACTTGAAGAAACTGTCAAAGTTCTTGAAATTTACCGGATTGACTGACCTTCATGTCTTAAAGTAATGATGGACTGTCGTTTCTCTTTGCTTATTTGACCTGTTCTTGCCATAATATGGACTTGGTCTTTTACCAAATAGGGCTATCTTCTGTATACCACCCCTACCTCGTCACAACACAACTGATTGACTGAAGCGCATTAAGAAGGAAAGAAATTCCACAAATAAACTTTTAACAAGGCACACCTGTTAATTGAAATGCATTCCAGGTGACTACCTCATGAAGCTGATTGAGAGAAGGCACCCGCTTTTTCAGTTCTGCCCACAAATTGTCTATAGGATTGAGGTCAAGGCTTTGTGATGGCACTCCAATACCTTGACTTTGTTGTCCTTAAGCCATTTTTCCACAACTTTGGAAGAATGCTTGGGGTCATGGTCCATTTGGAAGATCCATTTGCGACCAAGCTTTAACTTCCTGACTGAATTTTTGAGATGTTGTTTCAATATATCCAAATAATTTTCCTACCTCATGATGCGGTCTATTTTGTGAAGTGCACCAGTCCCTCCTGCAACAAAGCACCCCCACAACATGATGCTGCCACCCCCCTGGCTTCACGGTTGGGATGGTGTTCTTCGGCTTGCAAGCCTCCCTCTTTTTCCTCCAAACTTAACAATGGTCATTATGGCCAAACAGTTCTGTTTTTGTTTCATCAGACCAGAGGACATTTCTCCAAAAAGTATGATCTTTGTCCCCATGTGCAGTTGCAAACCGTAGTCTGACTTTTTTATGGCGGTTTTGGAGCAGTAGCTTCTTCCTTGCTGAGCGGCCTTTCAGGTTATGTTGATATAGGACTCGTTTTACAGTGGATATAGATACTTTTGTACCTGTTTCCTCCAGCATCTTCACAAGGTCCTTTGCTGTTGTTCTGGGATTGATTTGCACTTTTCGCACCAAAGTACGTTCATCTCTAGGAGACAGAACGCGTCTCCTTCCTGAGCGGTGTGACGGCTGCGTGGTTCCATGGTGTTTATACTTGCGTACTATTGTGTGTACAGATGAATGTGGTACCTTCAGGTGTTTGTAAATTGCTCCCAAGGATGAGCCAGATAAAGCCATTTTTTTTCTGAGTTCTTGGCTGATTTCTTTTGATTTTCCCATGATGTCAAGCAAAGAGGCACTGAGTTTGAAGGTAGGCCTTGAAATACATCCACAGGTACACCTCCAATTGACTCAAATGATGTCAATTAGCCTATCAGAAGTTTCTAAATGACATAATTTTCTGGAATTTCCCAAGCTGTTTAAAGGCACAGTCAACTTAGTGTATGTAAACTTCTGACCCACTGGAATTGTGATACAGTGAATTATAAGCGAAATAATCCGTCTGTAAACAATTGTTGGAAAAATTACTTGTGTCATGCACAAAGTAGATGTCCTAACCGACTTGCCAAAACTATAGTTTGTTAACAAGACATTTTTGGAGTGGCTGAAAACGAGTTTTAATGACTACATCCTAAGTGTATGTACACTTCTGACTCCCAACTGTATATTTACAAAAAATATATATGGGGGATTAGAAATGATGCAGACAATTACATTAATGGAATTTGCAATATTAAAGCTGAACTACCCCTAAAATGTTTTGTAAATAATAATTTTGAAGAGAACAGACAACATGATTTAAACATGATTTATGTTATTTGTGTGTATTTCTGTCTTTTTCTGTCTAGGAGGGCAGTGGTGACGAAAAGGACAAACAGGCCCTGGAGAATGAGCTCTTCCTGATGGTCACCCAGCTTCAGTGGGAGGATGACATCATTTGGAACGGAGAGGACGTGAAACACAAGGGCACTAAGACCCAGCGAGCCAGTCTGGCAGGGTGGCTGCCTTCCAGCATGACCCGCAACGCCAATGCCTACAATGCACAGCAGGGTGAGAGACCCACTCACTCCAGTACCAGTTAACAGACTGACCTGCGTAATGGAGATTCCTACCTCATTGATATCCTATCACCAAAGCATAAACCCCAATTTTCCAGGGGACTTAGGACAAAAGTGGCAAATATAAACTGTTATAACTGTTGTGTACTTGTCTGCTTTGGGTTATCTAGGTATTCATGATGTCTATCTACACTCTACAGGTCTGAGTAGGAGTAACTCTCAGCTGGTGCCCCCCACTCCTCCACCTATGCCCAAAGCCCCTTCCATTGGCTCTGGCTCCAAGAGGGACAAACACCACCACGACCATCATGGTACTATGAGTCTATTTTACCTGCCATCTGTTGTAGAGTGTCATTTACTTTTAGAATGATGAATAATGTGATATTACAACATATCCTACATATCTCCGTTAATTGATGTGTTAAAAAGTACCACTAAAGCAGGGGTCTCCAACAGGTCGACCGCGAGCTACTAGTAGCTCGCAGCCCACCTATGAGTAGCTCGCCAAACAATTCTGAAAGTACATGCAATTTTCACGTGTTTCACAGCACACTGTCATAAACAAATCTCACAAGTATCAGACACATCAAGCTCCCAGCTACTATGTAATCAATGCAACGTTGATATTATCCCAAGGCCTGAACTCGTGGTTAGCCTTTATTGGCTAAGAAAGCCCAACCTAAAACAATATCTGCCTATTAATTTCCAACAATATTGTCCCTGTCTGTCTGTGTGGGCTCACGTTTGTCTATCACTCCCGTGTGTAGCCAGTTGATGTGATAACCATCTTGTGAGTTTTCAGAAATACTTTCCCCAAAACCTTCTCAATTAAATGTTAACTACAAAGTAAGCTTACCTGGAAGAAGTATATCATGAGTAAGTATATACAGTGTATTCGGAAAAGTATTCAGACCCCTTGACTTTTTCCACATTTTGTTACGTTACGGCCTTATTCTAAAATTGACTGAATTCATTTTTCCCTCATCAATCTACATACAATCCCCCATAATGACAAAGTGAAAACAGATATTTAGAAATGTATGCAAATGTTTTAAAAATAAAAAACAGAAATACCTTAGATACATGTGTTTTCAGACCCTGCTATGAGACTCGAAATTGAGTGCAGATGCATCCTGTTTCCATTGATTATCCTCAAGATGTTACTACAACTTGATTGGAGTCACCTGTGGTAAATTAAATTGATTGGACATGATTTGAAAAGGCACACACCTGTTTAGATAACATCCCACAGTTGACATTGCATGTCAGAGCAAAAACCAAGCCATGAGGTGGAAGGAATTGTCCGTAGAGCTCCGAGACAGAATTGTGTCGAGGCACAGATCTAGGGAGGGGTACCAAAATATGGCCTCCACCATTCTTAAATGGAAGAAGTTTGGAACCACCAAGACTCTTCCTAGAGCAATCGGGGGAGAAGGGCCTTGGTCAGGGAGGTGACCAAGAACCCAATGGTCAATCTGAGAGAGTTCCAGAGTTTCTCTGTGGAGATGGGAGAACCTTCCAGATTGACAACCATCTCTGCAGCACTCCACCAATCAGGCCTTTATGGTAGAGTGGCCAGACAGAAGCGACTCCTTAGTAAAAGGCACATGACAACCCACTTGGAGTTTGCCAAAAGGAACCTAAAGACTCTCAGACCATGAGAAACAAGATTCTCTGATCTGATGAAACCAAGTTGGAAATCTTTGGCCTGAATGCCAAGCGTCACTTCTGGAGGAGACCTGGCATCAGCCCTTACAGTGAAGCATGGTGGTGGCAGCATTATGATGTGTGGATGTTTTTCAGCGGCAGGGACTTCGAGTCTAGTCAGGACCGAGGGAAAGATGAACGGAGTGAAGTATAAAGAGATCCTTGATGAAAACCTGCTCCAGAGTGCTCAGGACCTCAGCCTGGGATAAAGGTTCACCTTACAACAGGACAACGACCCTAAGCACACAGCCAAGACAACACAGGAGTGGCTTCAGGACAAGCCTCTGAATGTCCTTGAGTGGCCCAGCCGGAGCCCAGACTTCAACCCAATCAAACATCTCTGGAGAGACCAGAAAATAGCTGTGCAGCGGCACTCCCCATCCAACCTGACAGATCTTGAGAGGATCTGTAGAGAAGAATGGGAGAAACCCCCCAAATACAGGTGTGCCAAGCTTGTAGCGTCATACCCAAGACGACTCGAGGCTATAATCGCTGCCAAAGGTGCTTCAACAAAGTACAGAGTAAACGGTCTGAATACTTACAGTTGAAGTCGGAAGTTTACATACACCTTAGCCAAATGCGTTTAAACTCAGTTTTTCACAATTCCTGATATTTAATCCTAGTAAAAATTCCCTGTCTTAGGTCAGTTAGGATCACCACCTTATTTTAAGAATGTGAAATGTCAGAATAATATTAGAGAGTGATTTATGTCAGCTTTTATTTTTTTCATCACATTCCCAGTGGGTCAGGAGTTTACATATACTCAGTTAGTATTTGGTAGCATTGCCTTTAAATTGTTTAATTTGGGTCAAACGTTTCGAGTAGCCTTCCACAAGCTTCCCACAATAATTTGGTGAATTTTGCCCCATTCCACCTGACAGAGGTGGTGTAAGTGAGTCAAGTTTTGTAGGCCTCCTTGCTCGCACATGCTTTTTCAGGTCTGCCCACACATTTTCTGTTGGATTGAGGTCAGGGCTTTGTGATGGCCACTCCAATACCTTGACTTTGTTGTCCTTAAGCCATTTTCCACAACTTTGGAAGTATGCTTGGGGTCATTGTCCATTTGGAAGATCAATTTGCATCCAAGCTTTAACTTCCTGACTGATGTTGTTTCAATATATCCAAATAATTTTCCTACCTCATGATGCTGTCTACTTTGTGAAGTGAACCAGTCCCTCCTGCAACAAAGCACCCCCACAACATGATGCTGCCACCCCAGTGCTTCATGGTTGGGATGGTGTTCTTCGGCTTGCAATCATCCCCCTTTTTCTTCCAAACATAACAATGGTCATTATGGCCAAACAGTTCTATTTTTGTTTCATCAGACCAGAGGACATTTCTCCAAAAAGTACGATCTTTTTTTCCACCAGAGCTGTTGCCAGAGAATTGAATGTTAATTTCTCTGCCATAAGCCGCCTCCAGCGTCGTTTTTGGCAGTCCAACCAGCCTCACAACCGCAGACCACATGTATGGCATCATTTGGTCGTGTGGCTTGCTGATGTCAACGTTTTGAACAGAGTACCCCATGGTGCCGGTGGAGATATGGTATGGGCAGGCATAAGCTATGGACAATGAACACAATTGCATTTTATTGATGGCAATTTGAAAGCACAGAGATACTGTCACGAGATCCTGAGGCCCATTGTCGTACCATTCATCCGCCTCCATCACCTCGTGTTTCAGCATGATAATGCACGGCTCCACGTCGCAAGGATCTGTACACAATTCCTGGAAGCTGAGAATGTCCCAGTTCTTCCATGACCTGCATACTCACCAGACATGTATCCATTGAGCATGTTTGGGATGCTCTGGACTGACGTGTACAACAGGGTGTTCCAGTTCCCACCAATATCCATCAATTTCGCACAGTCATTGAAGAGGAGTGGGACAACCTTCCACAGTCAACAGCCTGATCAACTCTATGCGAAGACGATGTGTCGCACTGCATGAGGCTAATGGTGGTCACACCAGATACTGACTGGTTTTCTGATCCACACCTCTACCTTTTAAGGTATTCTATCTGTGTCCAACAGATGCATATCTGTATTCCCAGTTATGTGAAATCTGTAGATTAGGGCCTAATTAATTTATTTCAATTGACTGATTTCCTTATATGAATTAACATCTTTTAAATTAACATCAGTAATATCTTTTAAATTGTTGCATGTTGCGTTGTATATTTTTGTTCAGTATATTATTCCTTAGTTGTGAACTTTGCAATAAAATGAACAGCAGCAATAGGCTCCAGAACCCTCGCTAGACCACCACATTACATGGTACATTCCTCACTCGCTAGATGTGGACGCAAAGGGCCAGATTACACACACAATTATTATTATTTTCTTCTCCAAGACCTAAAAAAAAAAAAAGGTATTTTGATGCGATTTAAACATTGATATGGACTCAGAACATCCAATTCAATTGTTTATCTATGAACAATTGTAATTGAGAGTGAAAAACAACAATTCTAAAACCAGGAAAAATCTAACTGAGAACATAATTTGAGAAAATATAGAACAGAATTTGGTGGGGGGGGGGGATCACTGATTTTGTAGGGTCCCCCTTAGTTGTTTATTAACCATTATTTGACCAGGTATATTAACAGAAAACAGTGCACTACTTTCTCTAGTACACCAAGGACCAGGGGAAGAGTTGCAGGGCAGAGGAGCTAGAAAACAATGAGTAGTTGTGACATGTAATTTTTTTTTAAAGTAGCTCTCATGCTAGAAAAGGTTGGCGACCCCTGCTCTAAAGAGAGAGTAAATCTATCACTACCGTTTTCCTATTGGTCCTTCCACAGCCACTCATGAAGAGGATGCCCCCTGGTTCTCCATCTTCCCCATTGACAATGAGGAGCTGGTGTACGGGCGCTGGGAGGACAACATCATCTGGGATGACCAGGCCATGGACCGCATGCTCTCACCCCCTGTCCTCACCCTAGACCCCAACGATGAGAACATAATTTTAGGTATTGCCCCTTTCTCAGTGAACTGTGTGTACACTGTTTTTCAGTCAGTTTAAACAAGTTATGAAATATGTTGATGGTCTCTGTAACCTATTGAATGCTTTGATCTATCCACTAATCTCTAAATTTGGCCTCTTGCAGAAATCCCAGATGAGAAGGAGTCTGAGCGCATGTCCCACTCTCCGTCCAAGGAGAACAAGAAGGAGTCATCACTAAAGAAGAGTCGCATCCTGTTGGGGAAGACTGGGGTCATAAAAGATGAGCCTCAACAGGTACTACAGGACTAGACCATGGAACATACAGTGGGGCAAAAAAGTATTTAGTCAGCCACAATTGTGCAAGTTCTCCCACTTAAAAAGATGAGAGGCCTGTAATTTTCATCATAGGTACACTTCAACTATGACAGACAAAATGAGAAAAAAAAAATCCAGAAAATCACATTGTAGGTTTTTTAATGAATTTATTTGCAAATTATGGTGGAAAATAAGTATTTGGTCAATAACAAAAGTTTATCTCAATACTTTGTTATATACCCTTTGTTGGCAATGACAGAGGTCAAAGGTTTTCTGTAAGTCTTCACAAGGTTTTCACACACTGTTGCTGGTATGTTGGCCCATTCCTCCAGCCCATTCCTCCATGCAGATCTCCTCTAGAGCAGTGATGTTTTGAGGCTGTTGCTAGGTAACACGGACTTTCAACTCCCTCCAAAGATTTTCTATGGGGTTGAGATCTGGAGACTGGCTAGGCCACTCCAGGACCTTGAAATGCTTCTTACGAAGCCACTCCTTCGTTGCCCGGGCGGTGTGTTTGGGATCATTGTCATGCTGAAAGACCCAGCCACGTTTCATCTTCAATGCCCTTGCTGACGGAAGGAGGTTTTCACTCAAAATCTCACGATACATGGCCCCATTCATTCTTTCCTTTACACGGATCAGTCGTCCTGGTCCCTTTGCAGAAAAACAGCCCCAAAGCATGATGTTTCCACCCCCATGCTTCACAGTAGGTATGGTGTTCTTTGGATGCAACTCAGTATCCTTTGTCCTCCAAACACAAGTTGCGTTTTTACCAAAAAGTTATATTTTGGTTTCATCTGACCATATGACATTCTCCCAATCTTCTTCTGGATCATCCAAATCCTCTCTAGCAAACTTCAGACGGGCCTGGCTGGACATGTACTGGCTTAAGCAGGGGGACACGTCTGGCACTGCAGGATTTGAGTCCCTGGCGGCGTAGTGTGTTACTGATGGTAGGCTTTGTTACTTTGGTCCCAGCTCTCTGCAGGTCATTCACTAGGTCCCCCCGTGTGGTTCTGGGATTTTTGCTCACCGTTCTTGTGATCATTTTGACCCGGCGGGGTGAGATCTTGCATGGAGCCCCAGATCGAGGGAGATTATCAGTGGTCTTGTATGTCTTCCATTTCCTAATAATGGCTCCCACAGTTGATTTCTTCAAACCAAGCTGCTTACCTATTGCAGATTCAGTCTTCCCAGCCTGGTGCAGGTCTACAATTTTGTTTCTGGTGTCCTTTGACAGCTCTTTGGTCTTGGCCATAGTGGAGTTTGGAGTGTGACTGTTTGAAGTTGTGGACAGGTGTCTTTTATACTGATAACAAGTTCAAACAGGTGCATTAATACAGGTAACGAGTGGAGGACAGAGGAGACTCTTAAAGAAGAAGTTACAGGTCTTTGAGAGCCAAAAATCTTGCTTGTTTGTAGGTGACCAAATACTTATTTTGCACCATAATTTGCAAATAAATTCATTAACAATCCTACAATGTGATTTTCTGGATATTTATTCTCTTTTTGTCTGTCATAGTTGAAGTGTACCTATGATGAAAATTACAGGCCTCTCTCATCTTTTTAAGTGGGAGAACTTGCACAATTGGTGGCTGACTAAATACTTTTTTGCCCCACTGTAACATAGATCTGTCATTCAACAGGTACTACAGGACTGGACCATGGACATAACATAGATCTGCCATTCAACAGGGACTATAGTCCCTGAACTAACCTGCTCTAACTCCTTTTCTGTTTTGTCTGCTGCCTACAGAACATGTCCCAGCCTGAGGTGAAGGACCCATGGAACCTGTCCAATGATGAGTTCTATTATCCTAAGCAGCAAGGCCTGAGGGGCACCTTCGGTGGCAACATCATTCAGGTGGGCACTAGATTCTCTCCTGTGAGCTCTGTTCCTATACAGGTTGATTAGCAGTTAGAGTATAATCTTAAAGATGCACTATGCCGAAATCACTCTGCAATTTCCTGATTGCTAAAATTCAAATAGTTCACATAAATTCAGTTTGTGACAAAACAAGCAGTCATTGTGTAGAGAGTAATCTAAACCGCTCTGAAATATATTTTCCATAAAATTATAGTTTTTTCAGCTGTTTGAAGCTGGTGTACAAAACCCAAAGTAAAAGACGCAAAAACGAAACTTGGTAACGGGAAGCATAGAAATAGCGCACAGAACGTATCTACCACTTTTTAGACTTGCTTTCAATGAGAATTAAATATCTATAACTCACATTTATATGTGAATTTAGTCGTCGCACAAAAAGTTACATATTGTAGCTTTAACCCCCTAAGGTCGATTTCCACACCACCGCGGAAATCTAATTAGCATAATAATAATAAATCCCCATAAAATCTGTCAGTTTAATATAGAGATCTGTTTTTTTTGCATTTGATGCATCTCAATCCACCACATCCATCAGTGCCACACTTCCGCATCTGTGGTGAAAGGTGACAGAGCTAGAGAGGTGTTTGTCAGACCATGGGACATCCCGAAAATCAGAACAGTTTGGCCTACACGACTCAAATAAAGAGATATACAGTATCTCTCAGATGTAGAACAGACATTTCAGAACAAACTTCCTTTAGATTTTTTTGGCTGGACTATCTGTTGTTCAATGTAGTAAATCTGTTATTCAATGCATTTGTATGGGCTAATAGCAGTAAGGCTGAATTTTGTTTATCATTAAAGAAATTTGTTCTATTTTGAAATTATATTTCATATTTTTACGTCAGGGGGTCTTAAAATTCCAAGTCAAATAGCAAAATGATCCTTGGTATGACCTTAAAACAATTCCATATAGCTTAGACTGGTTATTGCCCAAAATAAGGGGTTAAATACATGTATTAAAAATAGCTTAGTAGAACCCCCCCCCGTCTCAGACAGGGCTTAGACTCTTATGGGTTAACTATAGTGTAGGATAATCTTAACAACACTGTAGTTAGCCTATGCTATATGAAACATTTCCTTGTCTATCTTTCTCTCCAGCACTCCATCCCTGCAGTGGAGCTGAGGCAGCCGTTCTTCCCTACTCACATGGGACCCATGAAGCTGCGTGGGTTCCACCGGCCCTCTCTGAAGAAGTACTCATTCGGGACGTTGTCCCAGCCAGGTCCCCACGCAGCCCAGCCCCTACTCAAACAGATCAAGAAGAAGGCCAAGGTGAGGCCCCAGCACTCACCTCATTCACCTCCATCTTTCTCTCCCCGTCTTGACACAGGTCGTCAAGAATGCTTCTGCTTCTCTGTCTGTGTTGATAACCTTGTTTGTGTGATTTGTGTTAAATGTCCCTTTTTGTGCCTGTAGATGCGAGAGCAGGAACGCCAGGCTTCCGGTGGAGGTGACATGTTCTTCATGCGGACAGCTCAGGACCTGACAGGGAAAGACGGAGACCTGATTCTGGCAGAGTACAGCGAGGAATACCCTCCGCTCATCATGCAAGTCGGCATGGCAACCAAGATCAAGAACTACTACAAGAGAGTAAATCACTGCAGTCGTCTTTCAACTACCATTCCCCTTGTATCCACATTGTTTAGCATTTACTAAAAGCTGAACCACCTCAGTGGTTCTTTTCCTTCCTCTATTGATATGAGTTGTGTTTATGTGAAAAAAATGCATTTTTAAGATCTAATTAACTTGAAACATGGCTGTTGACCCACAGAAACCAGGGAAGGACCCTGGAGCTCCAGACTGTAAGTACGGAGAGACCGTGTACTGCCACACCTCACCTTTCCTGGGCTCCCTGCACCCCGGACAGCTGCTGCCGGTCAGTACCACAGTCATTACAGTCAGTCGCATGACAATTCATTGATGTTTGAAAAAGCCATTCACTATGAATGTGAATAGCCTTATACCTAGAAAGAGAACATTTTAGAGACCTAATTGCAAATCTGTGTCTTTCTTTTAGGCTTTTGAGAACAACCTTTTCCGTGCCCCCATCTACCTCCACAAGATGCCAGAGACAGATTTCCTGGTGCTGCGTACACGGCAGGGCTACTTCATTAGAGAGCTGGTAGACATCTTTGTGGTCGGCCAGCAGTGTCCCCTCTATGAGGTCCCTGGACCCAACTCCAAACGAGCCAACACCCATATCAGAGACTTCTTGCAGGTATACCTTACGATACACACACACACACACACACACACACACACACACACACACACACACACACACACACACACTGTCAAATGAGTTGTTCTACAAAATAAGTCCCTTTTAGGTAAACAAACAAACAATAGGTTTATTTCAGAAAATTGTCAAATTATGTCATGATGAGTACATGTTCCACTTAATGAAAAACATGTTTTCCCATCTCAAGACGTTAAATAAAAATAATACATAGTATGTGTCTATTAAGTGCCAAATAAACAGGGTTGCCCGTGACAGGGTTGCCCGTGACAGGGTTGCCCGTGACAGGGTTGCCCGTGACAGGGTTGATGATTTCATCTTAATTCAGCAGTAAATCTCACTGTAACAGCTTGTTGTATGCAGCAGGGAGGGACAAAAGAATGCAACAATGGTAACAGGGTTGACGTGTTTTGCCGACCTACTCAGTTTTCCACCACTGAACACCAGAAATTGGAGTTAAACCAGCTTACCTGCTTTAAACTATGATTTGACTGTTAAATGTTTTATTTTGAACAACATATTTAATGAGAGTTGAGTTCACGTAACAGTGTTGACCTTAGAATGAGGGCCAGATCATTGTTTTAACCTTAAAATGTAATACTAATAACATTAAATAAATCATCATCATCAGAAATGACTTTGTCAAAGCAAAACATAACTAGGACTTTACAATGATGGTGACATGTTTTAGAAGTTCGGAGGTTAAGTGGGTTAAAATGTTCTTAGTCACAAAGAGTGCACAGAGGGACTTCAAAATGCTGCATTTAGAATTTCCCATGCTGTTTATATTAAAGGGCACTTCATTTAATATAACAGGCTTTTATAATCAAATTGATGCACAGTTTCTACTTCAAATATCAAAGGGACGCAAAAGGGACTCATTTCATGGAATGACCCACATACAAGAGAAAGCACACTTACAGAATACATGCTTGCCTACACTCATGTCTCTCTGCTCTTCTGTGCAGGTGTTTATCTATCGGTTGTTCTGGAAGAGTAAAGATCGTCCCAGGAGAATCCGCATGGAGGACATAAAGAAAGCTTTCCCCTCACATTCAGAAAGCAGCATCCGCAAACGCCTAAAACTCTGTGCTGACTTTAAGCGTACAGGTAGAAACGGCTAACCCTGCCATAACCCAATACAACCGTATAGCCTCATGTTTGTCAATAGTACGGTATGACACACCATCCTTCATTGTTTGCCCTCACAAAGATGAATAAGTAATGCAGAACTGTGAATATGCCTCGTGAACGTTGTCACTCACAACTGTCCAACAATCCTGATTTCCTCTTAACGTTTCTACTCCCGTGTGATCTCAGGGAAGTGCTGAGGTGTAAGAGAGAGTGTTTAGCTGTGTGAGCTCAGAGATGGTGTGCCTTACTTTGACAGATAGGCGCCAGGAAAGAGAGAGGTCAGCATATTATGGATATGGAGTTTACTGTGGAGGTAAGGTGTGGTCTAAGGAAAGCATCAATAAGGACCCATAGGTTTGCAGGGTCATTCGTTAATATCTGCTGTTCTGCTCCTGCAACACCTCCACTATAAGCCTACAAGACACTTCAGTTGAATGGAATGATGGTAAATTTGATGCAACAGGGAAGCTTTCTAATCAAAAGTCTTTGGAGGGGGGGGAATTGGCCATGCAAAATGCATCCATGAATCTTAAGTAAAGGTGGACTAAAGAGAACTTAGTAATACTTGTTATACGATTGAAGCTCATTTGCCCTGCCTCTGTCCCCAGGGATGGACTCTAACTGGTGGGTGCTGAAGCCTGACTTCAGGCTGCCTACTGAGGAGGAGATCAGGGCCATGGTGTCTCCAGAGCAGTGCTGTGCCTACTACAGCATGCTGGTGGCAGAGCAAAGACTGAAGGTAAGACTGACAGGCTCCTCGTGTAGGTACCGGCTGTGATTACGATTCTCTTTATGGCACTGTGTGAACTATACCAGAACTTTTCTCTCTCCTCCAGGATGCTGGATATGGTGAAAAGTCCTTCTTTGCCCCAGAGGAAGAGAATGAGGAAGACTTCCAGATGAAGATTGATGATGAGGTACAGCTCTACTGCTTCTTTTTCATGAAACATTGATTTTGATGCTCCATTGATGTTGAAAAAACGATGGTCCATGATTTCACCAATATTCTCTGTGGTTCACCTTAGGTCCGCACAGCCCCTTGGAACACGACGCGAGCCTTCATCGCTGCCATGAAGGGGAAGTGTCTGCTGGAGGTCATGGGGGTGGCCGACCCCACAGGCTGTGGAGAGGGATTCTCTTACGTCAAAGTACCCAACAAGCCCACTCAACAAAAGGTACTTCTCTCTCTTACCCCCAGTGCTCTGAAACACTTCTGTCAGATCAGGGGGCCCTAATTTCATTCATGTGTTCATAGCCTCCAGAAAAACAATACCTATTTTCCTGTTCTAACCATTCAACGGTGGTCTGGTGATTATTACTAAAGCTTAAGGTTATTTTATTTGTCGTGTTCAGGCCCAAGACGACCGGGAACCACAACCCGCTAAGAAGACTGTGACAGGGACAGATGCTGATCTGAGAAGACTGTCACTCAAAAACGCCAAGCAGCTGCTGCGCAAGTTCGGTGTCCCAGAGGAGGAGGTAATAACACAGTAATAACATAATAATAATCTTCATCATTTGGGAGGTGCGCATATTGGTCCTGTTACACACCAGTGTGTAATGAAAATGAGTTTTTTTTGCGTATCCCAACTCCCCCTGAGACAACCACAGGGAGTGGGGTCACGGCCAGGGTCATAATTGTACAGTGACCCTGGAGCATTTAGAGTTAAGTGCCTTGCTCAAGGGCACAGCAACAGATTATTTTACCTTGTTGGCTCCGGTATTCGAACTAGAAACCTTTCAGTTACTGGCCCAACACTCTAACTTTGAGGCTACCTGCCGTCATATAACTTAAATGTCTTCATTCCCTCATTTCATCCACCAACCTACGTATGAAGGCTATATCAATCTTTCAAACCAGTGTTTCTGTGTGTGTCAGATAAAGAAGCTGTCTCGTTGGGAGGTAATTGATGTGGTGAGGACCATGTCCACAGAGCAGGCCCGCTCTGGTGAGGGGCCCATGAGCAAGTTTGCCCGTGGGTCCCGCTTCTCTGTAGCCGAACACCAGGAGCGCTACAAGGAGGAGTGCCAGAGGATCTTTGACCTGCAGAACAAGTGAGGCCCTCCCATCCTCCCCTTTTCCAATTAACCATAATTCACTACCTGTTTCTTATAGGGATGCTGTAGTTGTACACTATATGATGTTCCAGCCTGTCTGCCTTCCCCCCAGAGTATTGGATTCCACAGAGGTCCTGTCCACAGACACAGGCAGCAGCTCAGCGGAGGACAGTGACTTTGAGGAGATGGGGAAGAACATTGAGAACATGCTGCAGAACAAGAAGACCAGCTCCCAGCTGTCCAGAGAGAAGGAGGAGCAGGAGAGGAAGGAGCTGCAGAGGATGCTGATGGGAGAGGAGAGCGACCACAAGGGACGCAAGGGCTTCTGTAAGTGTTGTGTTTGTGCGTTTCAGGCTTTTTAAAATGTGTTTACAGGAGTATGTGTTTACAGGAGTGTGTATGTGTCAGGGTTTATGCTAGGAAAATGTGGCGCCGGACAACGTGACCAGGAAGATTCAAATTTACCTGACCCATATGCAATGGGTGCATAACACATTATGGCGTCCACCCACGGTGCGCAGCATGACAGAAATCACATATATATTATGGTAATGCTCTTAACAGAACATTGCAACTCATGTAATGAAGCAGCCAATAAAACTGACTTTTCAAACATTTGGCAAAAAGCAATTTGTGGGAAAACACCATTCTGAACAGCACACCTGGGACAACACCAATCTAAACAGCACACCTGGGACAACACCATTCTAAACAACACACCTGGGACAACACCATTCTAAACAGCACACCTGGGAAAACATCATTCTAAACAGCACACCTGGGAAAACACCATTCTGAACAGCACACCTGGGAAAACACCATTCTGAACAGCACACCTGGGAAAACACCATTCTGAACAGCACACCTGGGAAAACACCATTCTGAACAGCACACCTGGGAAAACACCATTCTGAACAGCACACCTGGGAAAACACCATTCTGAACAGCACACCTGGGAAAACACCATTCTGAACAGCACACCTGGGAAAACACCATTCTGAACAGCACACCTGGGAAAACATCATTCTGAACAGCACACCTGGGAAAACACCATTCTGAACAGCACACCTGGGAAAACACCATTCTGAACAGCACACCTGGGAAAACACCATTCTGAACAGCACACCTGGGAAAACACCATTCTGAACAGCACACCTGGGAAAACACCATTCTGAACAGCACACCTGATAACGGTTGCATAAGTGAACGAGATGAAATCTCAGTTAGAAAAAGAGGGTTAATCTAAAGATGCAACAACTAGGATGGGTTGCTATTATGACTAGTACAGTATGGTGCCTTTGGCTTCTGGACATCAATAGAAAGTTGAGAAGAAAACCAATAGAACAGGAGAGAAATGGCATAGCAGTGGATCCAATAGGAAAGTAAATAGAAATGACTCCTATCTATACAGAAAAAAAAGAAAGCATGACTTAGGAATCAATGATCATTAGCTTCTTCTTTTTTTAAGTCCTGTGGATTGTTTCAAATCGCAAGCTTAGTGGTAACGCACATGGCAATAGTCCAAGCTGATTATTGAGTTGTGGCTGTCAGTTAAAAACATCTAAAATGTGTGTCACGATAATGTGTCTTGAGTATAATTTCAAATGTTGAGACAAGAAGAAGGGGAGGGGGTGTGTGGCGAAGATATAGGTGAGTTTCTCTCCAGAATGTCAGCTGTCTCCTGCCAATTGCTGCACATACATTGTTTCATTGTGTGAATTGTTTGCCCTTTAAAAATTAAAAATTAAAATTAAAATCAATTCCTCATTACATACAGTACCAGTAGTAAAAATACTGTTAATCCCCGTCATTTGGTTACAGAGTTCACCCCTGCTACACTTGAGTAACAGGTTTTGGTTTATTTCATGGAGTGCTCCTTGTGAGCAATGAACATGTCTGGTTTATCTGTTCCGATAATGTTGAGGGAGAGTGTGCCTGAGTACGCGTAGAAGTACCTGGCCTGCTGCGCAGAAATGTAGGAAAGTGTTTTTTTAACATCCATTGCGAATGATAATACACAGAGTGTACAAAACATTACGAACACCTTCCTAATATTGAGTTGCACCCACTTTTGCCCTCAGAACAGCCTCAATTCATCAGGACATGGACTCTACAAGGTGTCAAAAGCATTCCACATTGTTACTGGTCCATGTTGACGGCAATGCTTCCCACCGTTGTCACGTTGGCTGGATGTCCTTTGGGTGGTGGACCATTCCTGATACACACATGAAACTGTTGAGCGGGAAAAACCCAGCAGCGTTGCAGTCCTTGACACACTCAAATCGGTGTGCCTGGCATCTACTACCATACCAATGGAGGCTCCCCAGAGGAGGAAGGGGAGAACCATCCTCATTTGAATTTCATAAAAATAGTGAAACATTAAAGTTATCCTTTTTAGATTAAACTATACTAATTATATTCACATCATCAAATCATTTATTTAATCACGCTGTTTTGCAATGAAGGTCTTCAGTAGCACCGTGGTATAGCCGGAGGTCAGCTAGTTTCCGTCCTCTGGGCCCTCTCCTCTTCTCTCTATACACCAAGTCACTCGGCTCCATCATATCCTCACATGGTCTCTCCTATCATTGCTATACGGATGACACTCAACTCCTCCCCCCTTCTGACACCCAGGAGGCGACACGCATCTCTGTATGCCTGGCAGATATATCAACTTGGATGTCGGCCCACCATCTCAACCTCGACAAGGCGGAACTGCTCTTCCTCCCAGGGAAGGCCTGCCCGCACGAAGACCTCTTCATCACGGTTGACAACTCCACAGTGTCACCTTCCCAGAGTGCAAATAACCTTTGCGTGACCCTGGACAACACCCTATCGTTCTCTGTAAACATCAAAGCAACGACTCGCTCCTGCAGGTTCATGCTCTACAACATCCGTAAAGTACGACCCTACCTCACACAGGAAGTGGCGCAGGTCCTAATACAGGCAGTTGTCATCTCCTGTCTGTATTCCTGCAACTTGCTGTTGGCTGGGCTCCCCGCTTGTGCCATCAAACCCCTGCAACTTATCCAGAACGCTGCAGCCCGCCTGGTTTTCAACTTTCCCAAGTTCTCTCATGTAAACCCACTGCTCCGCACACTCCCAGTCAAAACTCGCACTCCAAGACCATGGTGCTTACCTACGGAACAGCAAGAGGAACTGCCCCTCCCAACCTTCAGGCGATGCTCAAACCAAACACCCCAACACGAGCACTCCGTTCTGCCACCTTAGGTCTCTTGGGCCTCCCACCCCTACGGGAAGGAAGCTCCCGCTCAGCCCAGTCCAAGCTCTTCTCTGTCCTGGCATCCCAATGGTGGAACCAACTTCCCCCTGAAGCTAGGAAAGCAGAGTCCCTGCTTACAGCCCAACAATGTGCAGGACGTTTGGCATTTGCCAGAGAACACCAAGATTGGCAAATTCGCCACTGGCGCCCTGTGCTCTTCACAGATGAAAGCAGGTTCACACTGAGCACATGTGACAGACGTCTGGAGTCTGGAGACGCCGTGGAGAACGTTCTGCTGCCTGCAGCATCCTCTAGCATGACCGGTTTGGCGGTGGGTCAGTCATGGCGTGGGGTGGCATTTCTTTGGGGGGCTGCACAGCCCTCCATGTGCTCGCCAGAGGTAGCCTGACTGCCATTAGGTACCGAGATGAGATCCTCAGACCCCTTGTGAGACCATATGCTGGTGTGGTTGGCCCTGGGTTCCTCCTAATGCAAGACAATGCTAGACCTCATGTGGCTGGAGTGTGTCAGCAGTTCCTGCAAGAGGAAGGCATTGATGCTATGGACTGGCCCGCCCGTTCCCCAGACCTGAATCCAATTGAGCACATCTGGGACATCATGTCTCGCTCCATCCACCAACGCCACGCTGCACCACTGACTGTCCAGGAGTTGGCGGATGCTTTAGTCCAGGTCTGGGAGGAGATCCCTCAGAAGACCATCCGCCACCTCATCAGGAGCATGCCCAGGCGTTGTAGGGAGGTCATACAGGCACGTGGAGGCCACACACACTACTGAGCCTCATTTTGACTTGTTTTAAGGACATTACATCAAAGTTGGATCAGCCTGTAGTGGGGTTTTCCACTTTAATTTTGAGTGTGACTCCAAATCCAGACCTCCATGGGTTGATAAATTTGATTTCCATTGTTAATTTTTGTGTGATTTTGTTATCAGCACATTCAACTATGTAAAGAAAAAAGTATTTAATAAGAACATTTCATTCATTCAGATCTAGGATGTGTTATTTTAGTGTTCCCTTTATTTTTTGGAGCAGTGTAGTTTAGCCTACTCAATCACCCGGCTCAAACTGAGAGGGATGCGGGATCTTACCTAGCTGGCTATGGCTATCTAACACTAGAACTCTTCCAAGTCAAGGTAAACTTTTGGTTTTATGAATTTATTCCCACCGGGGACCACCGGTATAACTGCTCAACTGCTTGCTAACTGAACACTGTACTGCGTGATTGTAGCGGGTTTACTAACGTGTTAATCCTAGTTGCTATGTTTACTTGACGTTAGCTAATATGGTGACAATGATGTAGGCTGTGTATAGTGGTTAGCAGTTATGATATGAAGGATTGGCTTGGAAGTTGTTTTTCACCTGGTCACAGACAGCTGATGTGTTGTACACTGAAGTCCACAAGCGAAGGGAAAAGGTGAGAGGAGGAGAGTGTGTAGATGCGAGAAGGAATTCTCCAATGATCAAAGGGATCGTGCTGTTTGTATGTGGCTGCTAATAAAGTGAACGGACGATTCTGTTGAAAAACGTTTTGTTAAGGAAGCAAACGGAACAAAACGGATAATCATACCTGAATTTGTCCAATAGAAACTCTCGTTTGCAACTTTTGGTGTAATGACTACACCCTAGATCAGCTAGGGTGTAAGGCGGTATGGATTGTGCAAGGCAGTATGGATTGTGTCAGTGTCTGTCACCTAGATTACTCAAATTTCTCTCACCTACCTTTGTAAACTGTCATTCATAGGCTAGGTTGTAGCAACCTCATGATGGGTATAGGGAAGATTTGAGTATCATGTAGTAGCATATCGATTTTACATCGAGCTGGGTGAATGGAATACGAATGAGAGTCATCCAATATACTGTAATAGAAATAAGGCCATGCTCATAAAAATATATCATCCTCCCTCATCTTCAACGGCACCAACCGCTGCTGTACCATACCCCATTCAAAGGAACTGAAATATTTTGTCTTGCCCATTCACCCTCTAAATGGCGCACATACACAATCAAGGCTTTCACCTGGGTTCCTGGTCAGTTTGTCATGGAAAGAGCAAATGTCCTTAATGTTTTGTACACTCAGTGTATATTAAAAGTATTAGTTCCTCACAGTAAGCTATTTGAAAAATCTTTCCAACAATCTCCCCCTCGATAATCACCAATCCCCAGTGTGAAAGAGCTATAGAAGTTATAGGCCTACTGCTGCGTTGGCCTGTAGGCTATGAGTTCCATGCACAAATGTCTTGATTCATTGTAGATGGATCACGCGCTGCCTAGGAAGTCCTTATAAAATAATTACCTCCACGTTTCCGTGGTCGGATTTTGCCTTTGGGCTACTTTGTAGAAAGGTAAGATATGCCTCATAATATGAAATATAACATTCCAGTTTCAAACAATTAAGTATGCTTTCAAAATGCATCCTGCCTCCAGCTCATATTGTAAAGTGGTGGGTGACGGGCTGATAGTCTGTTGCCTGCACTTGAATGGCGAATGAGAGGCGCGCTTCAAATACCAGTTGAGAAATAAAAATAGCTCTCTTTATTTTTTGTTGCATAATGAATGGGCTGATAAAATAAGGTTTTACTCCATCAGCAACCAGCTGAGGAGCTGCAGGTGAAATCCAGCTTAAAATGTGCACGTGTGATAGTTGTGTTAGATAAATGAGATACATGATGACCAACAAATTGGCAATTGCCGGCTAACGGAAACTCTGGTGTGTGTGACTTATCTCTCTCTGTGTGTCCCTGCAGCCAGTGCCTTGTCCACAGGCTCCCATAAAGATGACGACACGTCCTCGGTCACCAGCCTGAACTCGTCCGCTACGGGACGGCGCCTCAAAATCTACCGCACCTTCAGAGACGAAGACGGCAAGGAGTATGTCCGCTGTGAGACGGTCCGCAAACCCTCCGTCATAGACGCCTACACCAGAATCAGAACCACCAAGGATGATGAGTTCATGTGAGTCCGTCCGTCTGTGTGGTGTGTGTGTGCGCATGCGGTCTGTGTGTGTGTGTCCAACCTGTCACTAAGTCTCTGTCTGCCTCTACAGAAGAAAGTTTGCTGTGTTTGACGAGCAACACAGAGAGGAGATGAGGAAGGAGCGGAGGAGGATCCAGGAACAGCTGAGGAGGCTGAAGAGGAACCAGGAGAAGGACAGGTTCAAGGGCCCCCCGGAGAAGAAGGCCAAGAAGATCAAGGAGAGGCCAGACCTCAAGGTAAAAGTAAGCTTGCCAGTCCATAATGATTCAACTCCAAGACTATCCTCCCCTGCTTTTCCATAACCTACTGTCTGTTTTCCTGCTGACCTGCTCTGTTTCTAAAATAGGATCATTCATTTCAAGATGAACCTTCCTCACTGTTTTCATACTTTCCTTTAGTAGCAATATATTATATTGCTTATAATAAGCATGATAATGTAGTGTTTGCATGTGATGTGGCAGTTAATGTGCCATGTGATGCAGTGAGTTGCAGTTTCCATCCCTGTATAGCGTGTTTGTCTGATTGTTAACTACATCTCCTTTTTTTCCTCCCCTGCCCTAGCTGAAGTGCGGAGCTTGCGGTGCCATCGGGCACATGCGAACCAACAAGTTCTGCCCGCTATACTACCAGACCAATGCCCCGCCCTCCAACCCGGTTGCCATGACAGAGGAACAGGAGGAGGAGCTGGAGAAGACTGTCATTCACAACGACAACGAGGAACTCATCAAGGTGGAGGGAACCAAGATCGTCCTCGGCAAGCAGCTTATCGAGAGGTACAAACACACACAGGCTAGACATTCAGGAGAAAAGGAAACTTAAACTGAAATATTTCCATGTCACTAGAGTGACCGAAGTCTTTTTTACTATATTTACACTTTTACTGAGTCGGTAATGCCAGCTTCGAAGCACCAAAAGGTATTGCACAGCTAATTGAGCTTCTGTAGATCTGTCCATTATGCTCTGTACGTCTGTCTAAATAACCACGTTTCCATCCAACCATTTCATGCGGATTAATTACCTGTCACATTAAAAAAAGTCACAACCGCGCTGATGGAACATGAAATGCCGGTACAATTTTATAAATGCTGACAGACAATTTGTTTGTTCAACATGGTGGAATCTTTTTTTGTCTATAAAATGTTAAATTAAAATTATATGAGAAATGGTGGCAGAAACACCTTGATGCGCATGTATTTATATAACAACCATCATACCATCATGACTAGTTAAATAAAGGTTCAATAAAATTAAAATACAGAAGTAAACTTCGAGTCAGGCGGTGGAGGATATGTTGTGTGGTCCTCCCACTACGACTCGGGAAAGCATGCAGTTTATTAGGCTACAGATGAAATAAATGATGATGAAAGTGCACGGTGATGAGATTGATGCTCCTTTCCAATGAGAGAGTCTTATTCTGGTGAGATGATGATCGATACTTGGCTGCTGTTTGACAAATACAAAATAATATTGCTCTTATCCATAATAATTTCATAGTGTAGGTAGCCTACCCGCACTGTATCTGTGAGCTGTTGGCTAGAGACCATGTGCCATCACCAAGGGAGGCACATTTTCTATAGAACGCAACAGTTTTTGTGACAAACCAGTAGAGTTGAAAATGTGATGGAAACCCATTTAACTTGTATTTTTCATTCAGTACATGGGAATTTAATGGCAGTTACTTGTATGTGCACTCAGAGCCGGTCCTGACCTCCCTGGGGCCCTAAGCAAAATGCTCCTTTCTGCCGATGCTACTGTTACTGGTAGGGTGCCTGCAATTCTTAGGGCCAACCAAAGGTTAGGATAGAGTTCCTCCAGGGTTTTCTCACAGAGAAAGGAAAGCAGCTCAAAGGCAGTCAGTCATCTTATCTGATGGCAGATCAGGTACATTCTGAATCTCGTGTGCCAGATCCATTCCACTGAGGTCACAGTCATCTCTGAAGGTTAGAGTGTTTTCAGCTTCCATGCAGTGAGCCTTTAAAGATTCACTGGACATCTGAGAGGCAGTGCTGAAGGTCAGCAGCGCTCCATATTTGGTTTTCACCTGGTTGAGTGTTTCAAACCTCTCATCCATGGATGTCACAGCAGAGTCGACCACAATGTTGACTTCAAGGTTTTTCAGTGGGTCAGTCACTGGTTCATCAGGAGCCTCATAGCTGAAATGCCTCTTGCTGTTTCTCAGTCTCTTCTCTTTCAGAACAGCCTCCACATTAATTTCTTCACAAATGCTTTTGGCTGTTGTCTGGGCCTCAGAGAATCCAGTTTCCCGGTATGTAGTGAGTGAGGCCTTTGCATTTGAGATTAAATTCACTGCGATATCCAACTGCATTGAGGCGGATTGGAGGAGCTTGTTCGCCTTGTTTGTCATTGTCTGTATCTCACACCATACGACACAGCAAATCAGAATCCTGATACCTGAGTGCATGAACACTTTGGAGCCTACTCTCCCATCTTGTGTCCCTCCATGACTTCACAGTTATGTTCACGTGTTTCTTTAAAACACTCCATCTTTGTGTGCCCGCTGAAAAGAAGGTGAAGAGCTTTTGCACATGCCCAAAAAAACCCAACTGCATCTTTTGAAGATTTGGCAGCATCTGCAATGACAAGGTTTAGAGTATGTGCTCCACATGGGACGTACACGACTCGAGGATGTTTTTTGAGCAGTCTGGCTTTACTCCTTGGTACTTGCCCTTCATGTTGGCCCCATTATCATAAGCTTGCCCTTTACAATCTTCAAATGGAATCTTCAGCTCATCTAAGATGACAGTGGACAGATTCAAGCCTGTTGTAACCTCAACATTCACAAAGTAGAGGAAGTGCTCCTTGATCTCTGGCTTTCCCTTTAAAGCCACGCTTCTCAGAATAATGGACATTTGCTCCTGGTGACTAATCTCCTCTACTGACAAACTTAAGCAAAGCACCTGTCAATTATAGATAACAATACTATTATTAATTTTATCAGCTGCATCAGGCCCATTTAAACTGGCTCCCCCAGATTTCCATTTATACATTTTCAAATATAAAATACTTTTTATACTCTGGCTTGGCTGAATACTTGATGGTTATTATTTACCCACGATCCATTTTGTCCAGTATGCCCAGCTAATCACCATTTTAAATTCAATATATAAATCATTATAACCATTGCTTTCTTCTTGCATTAGTCCAGAGTTGTAACTAAACCTTGACTGAGAGACTAGATAATCATTGTCTTGTTTTAAAATGATGTCCGCCTATGAGGAGTGCAATCACGCCCATATAGTGTCTGGACTGGTCCCCACAGAGGTTTCTGCATGGAAAGCGCGAGTTTAATTTCATGCACGCACATATGAACACATGTTCACACGCGACGCGGTTATCTTTTCCCGAGCTGCAATTTATAAACACCATTGCCCGTTGGCGTTTATCTAATGTAATAAATAGTTGTATTTCACTCTCACTTTTGTCAGGCATAAAGTCACAGAACACAGCCCTGGAAGTGGCTGGCAAGCAAGACACTGACAGACCAAGAGATGCACTGCCCAGCTAGGTTAGCAAGAAAGACAGACGAGAGGGAGATACACTGCAAGCTAGCAGATCAACTTAACGTTACTGTTATTTGCTGACATCAAACTTGGAGAGGAGAGAACACAAGTTTACCTGATCGCTGTTCCCGCAATTCACTCTCATTGTGTTTTGTTTCTCTCTCTTCGTGACCAGAAGGGTAGTTCCGCTTCATCCTCTCATCCAAGTTGTAAACATTGACACCCGCTTTGACACGAGGGGGAGGCGGGCCCCTGCATGATTTGCAGGGCCCTACTCAACTTGCGTAGTGAGCGTATAGGGCCGCCTGGCTCTTTGTGTACTATGTCATCACACACAGACTTTTATCCGCAAAAAGTCAGTTTGATGGAAACGCATCTCTGGTGGATTTCTTTTTGAATATTTCTAAATATTCACATGGAAATCTGTCACAAATTGGATGGAAATCTAGCTAAAGTTTGTGATATATCATGTTGTGCTGCTGTGTAAAGGACCATGTTGTTTCCTCTTCCAGTGCTGATGAGGTGCGCAGGAAGTCTCTGGTGCTGAAGTTCCCCAAACAGCATCTTCCCCCCAAGAAGAAGAGACGTGTGGGGACCACTGTACACTGTGACTACCTCAATGTGAGCCTAGTTGTCACTATATTGACTGTTGTTGTATATTCAGTTCAAGCATGGTCTAGAAATCTTTAACACTGTGATTGTTGTTTTGTTGTTACTTCTCGTCCTCTCACAGAGGCCCCACAAATCCATCCACCGCCGACGCACTGACCCCATGGTCACCCTGTCCTCAGTCCTGGAGAGCGTCATCAACGACATGCGGGATCACCCTAATGTAAGCTACACACACATTCACACAATTCACTGCTTACAGACAGACAGACAGACTGCCTATATTCCTCTGACCATTTTATAGTCTCTCTCTCTCACTCACTCACTCACTCACTCACAAACTCTCCTTCCAGACCCACATCAAACATCTCCAATCCAAAGTTAAATCTAGAATTGGCTTCCTATTTCGCAACAAAGCATCCTTCACTCATGCTGCCAAACATACCCTTGTAAAACTGACCATCCTACCAATCCTCGACTTTGGCGATGTCATTTACAAAATAGCCTCCAATACCCTACTCAACAAATAGGATGCAGTCTATCACAGTGCAATCCGTTTTGTCACCAAAGCCCCGTATACTACCCACCATTGCGACCTGTACGCTCTCGTTGGCTGGCCCTCGCTTCATACTCATCGCCAAACCCACTGGCTCCATGCAATCTACAAGACCCTGCTAGGTAAAGTCCCCCCTTACCTCAGCTCGCTGGTCACCATAGCATCTCCCACCTGTAGCAAACGCTCCAGCATGTATATCTCTCTGGTCACCCCCAAAACCAATTCATTCTTTGGCCGCCTCTCCTTCCAGTTCTCTGCTGCCAATGACTGGAACAAACTACAAATATCTCTGAAACTGGAAACACTTATCTCCCTCATTAGCTTTAAGCACCAACTGTCAGAGCACATAGCCCACCTATAATTTAGCCCAAACAACTACCTCTTTCCCTACTGTATTTATTTTATTTATTTATTTTGCTCCTTGAGTTTGAGTTTATTGAGTTTATTTTTATTTTTACAGGGACAGTGCACATTAATCAACGTTTCAGTAAAAGTGCCGGTTTTAGCCAGCCGGCTAATTTTCAACCGCAGTCCCTGGGCAGGTTATTAAAAACAATTACAATATAGACAATAGCAACATAGAACAAGCAAGACATAGCAACATAGGACAAGCAAGACATAGCATACAGACAGAGCAACATAGAACAAAAAGCAGCAAGACAAAATTCATAAAAGCAACAAAGTGTTTCCACACCTCACAAGCTACAGACAACAGACAACATGGAAAGCAGCAACACACAGCTAGGGACCATGTTCACAAATCTGATTGACCTTTAGCCATTATTTACTTTGCGACCCATTATTTTTATTTCTACTTTGCACATTCTTCCACTGCAAATCTACCATTCCAGTGTTTTACTTGCTATATTGTATTTACTTTGCCACCATGGCCTTTTTTTTGCCTTTACCTCCCTTATCTCACCTCATTTGCTCACATCGTATATAGACTTGTTTATACTGTATTATTGACTGTATGTTTGTTTTACTCCATGTGTAACTCTGTGTCGTTGTATCTGTCGAACTGCTTTGCTTTATCTTGGCCAGGTCGCAATTGTAAATGAGAACTTGTTCTCAACTTGCCAACCTGGTTAAATAAAGGTGAAATAAAAATAAATAAATAAACACACAATTGTGTTGTCTTTACCTCGTCACAGACATACCCCTTCCACACGCCGGTCAATGCCAAGGTGGTGAAGGACTACTATAAGGTCATCCCTCGTCCCATGGATCTGCAGACGCTACGGGAGAATGTGCGCAAGCGCGTGTACCCCTCCCGGGAGGAGTTCAGAGAGAACGTGGAGCTCATCATCAAGAACAGCGCCACATACAATGGTACAACTTTAAACCACTTGAAGCCTTAGAGAATGACTGTAATATTGGACTCTGTGCGACCGTTATGTAACTTATTGAGACTGTAATTGTTTTTGTGTATTCAGGTGCCAAACATCCAATAACCCAGGTGGCGCAGACAATGCTGGACCTTTGTGATGTGAAACTGAAAGAGGTACGTGTGAACGCTGAGGAATTCCTGGATTGGTGCCATTTTGGACACCGCCCAAAGTCTGCTGCTCTGTTTGCAGAAGGACGAGGCAAATGTTCAGCAACTCTTGGAAGACAATGGAAGTGGCCTTCAATAGTAGTACTTGTTTATTATTAAAGGGGTAAATTCCTTTGTCCTGTGCAGAAGGAAGACAGGCTGGTGAGACTGGAGAAAGCTATCAACCCCCTGCTGGACGATGACGACCAGGTAGCCTTCTCCTTCATCCTGGACAACATCGTCACTCAGAAGATGATGGCCGTGCCTGATGTGAGTGGAGCCACCCGTCATCAGGGTTTCTACTTTCTTTCGGACGCTTCAGATGTCACTGAGAGAATATCTGCTATTCGTATTTTCTCTGTGTCTAAGTCATTATAGTGAGCCTAGCAGTTAGAGCGTTGGGCCAGAAACCAAAAGGTCGCTGGTTCGAATACCCGAGCCAACAAGTTCACAAATATGTAGATGTGCCCTTGAGCAAGGCACTTAACGCTAATTTGCTTTAGGGGTGCCGTACTTCTATGGCTGACCCTGCAAAAACACATTTCACTGCACCTATGCGGTGTATGTGACAATAAAATATATATTTTGAATGTATTAAAATATAAACAATTGTGGCAAAACTTCAATCATGCACTCAGATGGATGATGTTATAACGGTCCTTTCTCTGTCTCTATCCCCTCTTCAGTCTTGGCCGTTCCACCATCCAGTCAACAAGAAGTTTGTTCCAGATTACTACAAAGTGATAGTCCAACCCATGGACCTGGAGAATGTCCGCAAGGTGAGTTAGTTAGGGGAAGTGGAGCTTTGAGGAAAACCACAACAAAGACACCTTTAGGATCCTTCCATGCCAAGATGGATCAAACCTATATGTCGTAGATGATTATACACTGAGTGTACAAAACATTAAGAACACCTGCTCTGTCCATGACACTCACCAGGTGAATCCAGATGAAAGCTAAGATCCCTTAGTGATGTCACTTGTTAAATCCACATCAAACAGTGTAGATGAAGGGGAGGAGACAGGTGTTCTTAATGTTTTGTACACTCAGTGTATATGTAATATACAGAATATATTACAGAATGTGGTAGATGGTAATATGTGTAATATAATAATTTATGTTATTTAAAAGTCTCTGTGTGCTGTGGTCCAACAGAACATATCCAAACACAAGTACCAGAATCGAGATGTGTTCCTGTTTGACGTCAGCCTGGTCCACACCAACAGTGTCAAGTACAACGGTCCAGACAGTCCTTACACCAAGACGGCTCTGGAGATAGTCAACGTGTGCAAGCAGACCCTGGCAGAGGTGTGTGTATGAAACAGCGAGTGAGGGACACAATGAAACTCTTTATACTTTGTCAAATGACGAATCATGTTTATGATCCTCCAATAAGGATAATTTGATTGTTGCTTGATATCTCCCCAGTATGATGAGCACCTGACCCAGCTGGAGAAGGACATCTCCACAGCTAAAGAGGCAGCTCTGGATGCAGCAGACCTGGATTGCCTGGACCCCATGACTCCTGGAACCTACACATCACAGGTAGCAATGTTCCTGTCCCATAAGTATGGGCCAGAAACCAGACAGATACAACCAATGGGCCCTTACATCCCTATCACCCCCAGTCACCAAATAAAGTACCTCAACTCAACCCTCACATGCTCCAGAGTTGGGGAATGCAACTCCTCTCCAAGGACCTACTTTTTAACCTCTGTCTGCTGTAGTCTCTCTATTACATAGCCTCTTCACATTCTAGTCTTTCTCTGCCTCGTAGTTCCTCTTTAGCACTGTTGTCTGCAATTCAGTAGCTGTTTCTATAGCCTCTGTCTATCTTAATTTCTATGCTATCCTTCCTACCCTGTGGGTTATCTTTTCTCCTCCCTCTTTCCTGTGTGTGTGTGTGTGTGTGTGTGTGTGTGTGTGTGTGTGTGTGTGTGTGTGTGCAGCCTGCCGATGTGTTTGACAGCAGTGCCTCTGTGAGCCTGCACAGAGAGCCCAGACTCTTCTCTGAGGTTAAGGCATCTCTTATGGCTGTTCCAGAGAAGAGGGGGTTAGGGAAGGTACGGAGAGATCCCCCAGGAGTATAACGGCGTCTGACCTCTCCTTTAACCGCCCTCTCGCCTCCCATCCCTCCGTTCCTCCCCATAACTCATTTGGTTCATGTGTCTGCCTGTTTTTTCTTGTGTGTTACTTTTGTTCCTAATTGTGACTGCTTGTCGTACTAGTGTTCTGTTTGCCCTGACAATTATCCATTTTCAGCCATCATCTCTATTTCTTCACAAGTCATCACTCTGTCTTTCCCCAGAAATATCCCTCCTGTCTCTGTCAGTGTTGCTTAACTTCTCTGTGTGTCTCCAGGGTCGTCATAGAAGACTAGGAGAGGAGGAGTCAGACGTGGACATCGAGGGCTTCGAGGAGGAGGAGTATGACTGCAAGCCCAAGACACCAGCGCCTGTAAGACTCTGATCGTGGAGAAACAATATGGGGTTTAGAGTGGATGGATTTTGAAAGGGAGGGATTATGTATTTGGAGACAGACTGATCTACAAACAAACTAGTCCTTTTGATGATGATGACTGTTCCCCAGGCTGAGGATGGTGAGGGAGACCTGGAGGATGAGGATGATGAAGAGGAGATGCTGTTGCCGCCGCCCCGCAGACGACTGCAAGGCCACAATGATGATGATTATGACGAGGATGAAGGCTCCAGTCGGCCAGCCCAGGCCAGCGTGCTGTACCAGGACCTGCTCATGTCAGACGGAGAGGATGACGCCAGCGAAGAGGAGGGAGACAACCCGTTCTCCTGTGAGTCACACTAGGGTGGAGATTGTCATAGGATGGAGTGAGATTATAAATTAAATTAAATTGACATTAAGAAGTATATCAAGGTTAATTAAAACCTACATCCTATGATTTGGGGATATCTGTAGGACACTACAGAGACTGTATGTGAGATATGAGTTTTTAATGGTGTATCCGGCCCTGTCCCACCCTAGCGATCCACCTGTCAGAGAGTGGCAGTGACTCAGACAGAGAGGTGGAAGTGCATCCCCTGCCCCCTCCCAGACCCCACCAAGAGACAGCCCGCATGGGCCTGGAGCAGGACGACAGCATGATGTCATACGGGGAAGATGTGCCGGATGAGACCCACCTGGAGGACAGTAATGTCAGGTACAACATGGAGCCGTCAACCATCATGGCCGACATTATGTACATGGTGGATTTGCATCGTTGGTTGGCTCTTGGGCCCTATTAACCCACACTTTGCCCATCCCTCTCTTTCTCTCCCCCTTCACCATAGTTATGGGAGCTATGAGGAGCCGGAGGGTCAGACCCAGACCCAGACCTCCAGCATGGGCAATGGAGAGGGCTACGGCATGAGTGAGGAAGAGGAGGAAGATAAAGAGGCAGCTCGGAGGAGGGGTCCCAGTGTACTTTCCCAGGTGCAGCTGAGTGAGGATGAGGAGGACAGTGAAGAGTTCCGGTCCATCGGGGGTGACAGTGACATGGACTCAGACAACTAGAGAAGTGTTCCACCACACACACACACACTTAAAGATGCAAATGTGCTCTACAATCATTATAACAGACAGATCCACATCCATACACATGAGTTCAGGCTCACTAAATGAATACACCTTCAACTTGCAGGCTGAATTACATGCACGTACTGTCATCATAACTTTATCTCATGTCAGTCAATCCCCCAATGATAGTTAAGACTGTTTTCTGTCCGGTCATTACCACACCTATGAAGTCTCTATGATAAACTCCTGTGAGATCAATATTGTACAAAATGTTCAATCAAACTGAAGTGAGCTTGTTTATCTATAATGGCAGGATTAAATTGGAGTTGATGCTTTAAGTCAATGTTTTCTACTGGTTATGCTCTTTTCAGTGTACCGACACATGTATATATATTTTTTTACAATTGAATAACGTTTTATTTTATGGTTGTGCAGAACTTTGGCCAAAATGAAGATATTTGAATAGTCAGCTTTGACAATTGTTTGTTTTCAGTGCCACGTCTCATCTCAACCTTTTTGTCTTGAGACACTGGGTTGAGTGATCGAAAAATACTATTATTCCCCATTAACTATTATGATTGCAGCCTGTATTTTCAGGCATTTGAGATGTTTCCAGCACTGTTACTAGGAAACTCAAACTTCCAAGGAGATCCTAAATAAAAACCAGAGATAAGACCATCTTTTCATTGTTTGTTTTTGGGGATAAATGTTAGCTGTATCTGATGTAACCACGTTGAAGTTGTCCTTTGGTGTTATGCTGTGTTGCTTATCGAAAGTAAGAGGTACTGTTGAATACCAATCTGCACTAACGCATTAACAATAATATTAAATGTTATTACAGAAGTCTGTTGTGTGTTATATGACCAAGGTGCTTCCTGTTTCCCTGCTTTTTCCTATCCTGCCATAACTTACAGGCTTTCCCTCGCTCATATCTTAGAACAGTGGTCATACAAACTGAACATGAACTCTGCTCCATCGTAAACTCATTATGATTGTATGGAGTCACGTAGATAGTGTGTTAAGTATAAAATAGTACAGTACGTGTGTGAAGATGAAGGGCTATAGTTTGCTGTGTTTAATATTTCTGCCCCCTGTCACAGTTATTGGACAAACGACACCAGATCGTGAGTAGCAATTTTTTTCTGTTGAAATCTGTAAAGAAAGCCTGTCTTTTAGTATGAGTAGGATATGTATTACTGTAGCATTGAATCAGATGACATCTCTAAAATGAACATGTAAATATACTGTAGGTTGTCCTGCTGCTTTTTGAGGTTTTGGTGGGGATAGGTTAGGCCCTCTGTTTGAAGATAGGGCTTTTTATCAAATTGTGTCTTCATTTTCTCATGATGTTGCCAAGTAACTGAAACGAGATAGTGATATGTTTTCTTTTTACATCCAGCAAGTTGTGTAACAGTAAATGACTTTGAAGTGTGCACAGGAGCTGCATATCCATGCAATGTTGAGAAAAGCAAATGCTACTGTAAGGACAAGAAACCTTTCTGTAGGTACGTTTCAACGCTTCCCACACTTGACTCTACAGCTTTATCCTCAATATTTTTTCATTTTTGGAATTCAGATATTTTAAATTCTTATATAAATATGACAGTTACCTCTGTTATGCTGTTCTTTTCAGGTGTAACAACTACATAGACAAGTGGTACATAGGGGAGAAGTGTGACTTTGAGTGGACCATATTGAACTTTGCCCTGGTATCATCTCTACCAGGACTGGCCCTGGCTGTTATTGTTGGTGTGATGGTCCAGTGTGTCCATTACTTAAGGAAACCAGCAAAGAAACAAAAGGATCGGACAACGGGGTGAGAGGGTTTGGACAAGATAGAATTCAGAGGCTTAATATTTCCATGTGTTTTGCACAGTGCATGGCACCTAGTATCAGGAAGTTGGCTTGTTAAAAAATAATAAGAAAAGAAAAATAAGATGGTGGGCATTAACTAAATAGATTAATATTTGTCCACAGTCTTGTTTCAGGTTTGATATGACTACTCATCATGTCTTTCTAATTTAATTTTCACTTTTTTCAGTTACACAAACTATGCAATGTCACCGACAACATATTATGAAAATAACCAAGATGACATGTTCTCCAACACAGTGTTTGCCTCAGACATGCCGGTGAGTAGCTTGAGTTCCTTTACTCTCCAAGGTATTAGATCAACCTAAGACCAAATGGTATTTCCAATGGTGATGTCACATCCAGAGATCCTGCTAAGTTAGGGTTTCCTTATCTCCCAGTAGTGATACCGCCAATTCTGTCGAATCAAAAGAATTTGCTAAAAACAATCCGATTTTGACAGAATTATGGCTGAGATGCAAAGAAACTTCAAGGAGAGGGGCTACAAGAATGGTCAAATTAATACTGCCATTGAGAAAATTCAAAACAAGACATTACCTTTTTTTCAAGGTCAGTCTTGCAAAAAGAAGCATTCTAACTACCCGCTATTCAAAGTGCTCTGAACAAATGAAGGGAATCGTTCACAAACATTGGCACATTCTAAGATCCGATGATAGTATCGGTAATGTGTTTTCGGAACTTCCCTTGGTAGTAATTCTCGCTGGGCAGATATCAATTGGTAAACTCTGATTTACCACCCCAAGATATCCCTGCACAACGTGTATTTACGCCCCTACTGGATGGAAATACAAGTATAATGGCTGTGCTCAATGCAATGGCACTTATACATGTAGATCCTTTACCCCCAAACAGGGAAACAGATCCCAATCAAAGGTGTTATAATGTGCTCCACTAAGGCAGTTATTTATCTTATAACTTTTCCTTGTGGTAAAAATGATGTGGGTTAAACAAAGCGTGAATTAAAAGTACGAATTTCAGAGCGTCGTAGCACTATTAGGTGCAAAAACTCGACTTACCCAGTTGCGGCCCACTTTTTGGAAGCAAACCACTCGACTTCGTCTCTGTTATATTGGCATCGAACATGTCACCCTCCCTAGGAGAGGGTTGACCTCAATAATTTGTTGTTAAAACGAGAGGCTGCCTGGATCTTTAATTTAAAGACCCTTGCTCCCTTCGGTCTCATCGTAGACTTTGATCTGAAGCCATTCTTGTGATTCTTGTGATTTTGCTGTTGTAAATGTTTGTAGGCTTATGCAGCCAAATTGTATCTATGATCGTAGCCTATCCATTTATGTTTTTTGTATGCTATTTTAATATATGAGAATTAACCAATGATATCAGGCCACACCCGGCCATGATTACAGACACCTGTGTGTGTCTTCTCACACTATATAAATGAGTCATCCTGCAATGTTTGTCATTATACCCTGATGAAGACAGCTTGTCTGGCAAAACATGGACATTATCATTTTTGCATCTGACTCCTAGGGTGTGCGGCTCTCCTTTATTTTTCAAGATGTCTTCCACACCATCTCTTAAAGAGCAATTTGAATCTACTGTCTCTCCTGGAAGTGGTTTGTGTCGTCCAAGTAGTGTAGTGTAAAGATGCCATAAGTGCAGATGCAGAACAGACACATTCAGTAATAGACATGACTGTCAATGTTGCATAGTAAACATGGCCCTGAGAAACTGTGTCGTTTTCTTATTTCTTCAGAATCGGCCAAAGCCTCCCAGTGTCCAGCCCACCCAGGAGAGGTCTCCCATATCCAACTTACCCAACCGCCCTTACAGGTTAGCTGTCTGAACACAATTCAACATGCCATTGGTTTTCACTTTCATTATAGGGGCCCTTATTATAGTGTGCAATGTTATAATGTGCTTTCATTGAAATGTTGATCTCTCTACTCTCTTAGCCTTCAACCAAACGGCATGCGGCCCACTTTAGACAGATTGTCTTTGACCAACCCTACAAGCCAGCCATACAAGTAAGAACCTTGGTGGTGTTTGCTTTCGGTCTGATACTTTGTTCAATGGCAGTGATGTCATACTCATTCTGTGCGCATAACCATGTTCTGGGTGGTGGACTAAAAATGGAAACAACATTAGAGACGACAACAGGGCAACGCCCCCTCGACAGAGAATGAGTAGTCACCTAGTGATTTGAGGAGCATGAGTCATGATGACACGGACATTATCCTTATCAAATCTTATTAGTCACATGCGCCGAATACAACAGGACACCTTAGTGAAATGCTTACTTATACAAGCCCCTAACCAGCAATGCAGTTAAAAAAAAAGTATGAATAAGAATTGAAAGTAACAAGTAATTAAAGAGCAGCAGTAAAATAACAATAGCGAGTCTATATACAGGGGGTACCAGTACAGAGTCAATCGGCGGGGGCACCGGTTAGTTGAGGTAATATGTACATGTGGGTAGTTATTAAAGTGACTATGCATAGATGAGCAGTTGCCATACCAGGCAGTGATGTAACCAGTCAGGATACTCTGGATGGTGCAGCTGCAGAACCTTTTGAGGATCTGAGGACCCATGCCAAATCTTTTCAGTCTCCTGAGGGGAATAGGTTTTGTCGTCCCCTCTTCACGAATGTCTTGGTGTGCTTGGACCATGTTAGTTTGTTGGTGATGTGGACACCAAGGAACTTGATGTTCTCAACCTGCTCCAGTATAGCCCCATCGATGAGAAAGGGGGCGTGCTCGGGTCCTCCTTTTCCTGTAGTCCACAATCATCTCCTTTGTCTTGATCACGTTGAGGGAGAGGTTGTTGTCCTGGCACCACACGACCAGGTCTCTGACCTCCTCCCTATAGGCTGTCTCGTCTTGTTGGTGATTTATATAGCCCTTCGTACATCTCAAAGTGCTGTACCGAAACCCAGCCTAAAACCCCAAACAGCAAGCACGTTGGCTAGGAAAAACTCCCTAGAAAGGCCAAAACCTAGGAAGAAACCTAGAGAGGAACCAGGCTATGAGGGGTAGCCAGTCCTCTTCTGGCTGTGCCGGATGGAGATTATAACAGAACATGGCCAAGATGTTCAAATGTTCATAAATGACCAGCATGGTCAAATAATAGGTCTGGGACAGGTAGCACGTCCGGTGAACAGGTCAGGATTCCATTGAACAGTTGAAACTGGAGTAGCAGCACGGCCAGGTGGACTGGGGACATCATGCCAGGTAGTCTTGAGGCATGGTCCTAGGGCTCAGGTCCTCCGAGAGAGAAAAAGAAAGAGAGAATTAGAGAGAGCATACTTAAATTCACACAGGACACCAGATAAGACAGGAGAAGTACTCCAGACATAACAAACTGACCCTAGATCTCTGACACAAAAACTACTGCAGCATAAATACTGGAAGCTGAGACAGGAGGGGTCAGGAGACACTGTGGCCCCATCTGATGATACTCCCGGACAGGGCCAAAGAGGAAGTATATAACTCCACCCACTTTGCCAAAGCACAGCCCCCACACCACTAGAGGGATATCTTCAACCACCAACTTACCATCCTGAGACAAGGCCAAGTATAGCACACAAAGATCTCCGCCACGGCACAACCCAAGGGGGAACACCAACCCAGACAGGAAGATCACATCAGTGAATCAACCCACTCAAGTGACGCACCACTCCAAGGGACGGCATGAAAGAGCGCCAGTAAGCCAGTGACTCAGCCCCTGTAATAGGGTTAGAGGCAGAGAATCCCAGTGGAAAGAGGGGAATGCCTTTCTCTAATGTCAATATGCCTTGTATACTGTTGTTTAGGGCAGCTCTTATTGTTTTATTTTACAGCGGAGCCCCTAGTCCTGCTCAACATGCTTCAGCCCCCTTGTCCGAACCCCCACACAGGCGGAGACCGCACCTAGCTTAACTGGTGCCTCCAGAGATTAAACCTCTCTTATCATCACTCAATGCCTAGGTTTACCCCCACTGTACTCGCACCCTACCACACCCTTGTCTGTACGCTATGCCCGGAATCTATTCTACCACGCCCAGAAATCTGCTCCTTTTATTATCTGTTCCCAAAGCACTACATGGCCAGTACTTATAGCCTTTAGCCGTACCCTCATCCTACTCCTCCTCTGTTCCTCTGGTGATGTAGAGATTAACCTGGGCCCTGTGTGTCCCCAGGCGCTCTCATTTGTTGACTTCTGCAACCGTAAAAGCCTTGGGTTCATGCATGTTTACATCAGAAGCCTCCTCCCTAAGCTTGCTTTATTCACTGCTTTAGCACACTTTAGCCAACCCTGATGTCCTAGCCGTGTGTGATTCTTGGCTTAGGAAGGCCACCAAAAATTCGGACATTTCCATCCCCAATTACAACAATTTCCATCAAAACAGAACTGCTAAAGGGGGCAAAATTGCAATCTATTGTACAGGTAGCCTGCAGAGTTCTGTCATACTATCCAGGTCTATGCCCAAACAGTTCGAGCTTCTACTTTTAAAGATCCATCTCTCCAGTCTTTAGGAATCTCAGACGATACGAAAGACAGGTTGAACAGGCTAGTAATAGGGGACTAGTAATAACAGACTAGTAATCTCTGTCAAGCGCTCCCTAAAACACTTCTGCGAGCAGCACTTTATAATCGACCTGGTGTCACACCCTGGCCATAGAGAGGCTTTTTATTCTCTATTTTGGTTAGGCCAGGGTGTGACGGGTGGGTGTTCTATGTTCTATGTTTTCATATTTCTTTGTTTTTGGCCAAGTATGGTTCTCAATCAGGGACAGCTGTCTGTCGTTGTCGCTGATTGAGAACCATACTTAGGGAGCTCTTGCCCACATGGGTTTTGTGGGTAGTTATTTTCTGTTTCCGTGTGAGTGTTTGGACCACACGGTACTGTTTTGGTTTTGTATATTTCACGTTTATTATTTTGTTCCAGTGTTCAGTTGTGTTTTTGAATAAATTAATATGGACACTTACCATGCTGCGTTTTGGTCCGATCCTTACTCCTCCTCAGACGAAGAGGAGGAAATCCGTTACACCTGGCCCAGATATCCTGGAAGGATATTGACCTCATCCCGTCCATAGAGGATGCCTGGTTGTTCTTGAAAAGTGCTTTCCTCACCATCTTAAATAAGAATGCCCCTTTCAAAAAATGTGGAACTAAGAACAGATATAGCCCTTGGTTCACTCCAGACTTGACTGCCCTTGACCAGCACAAAAACACCCTGTGGCGTACCGCAGTAGCTTCGAATAGTCCCTGCTATATGCAACTTTTCAGGGAAGTCAGGAACCAATACATACAGTCAGTTAGGAAAGCAAAGCTAGCTTTTTCAAACAGAAATATGCATCCTGCAGCACTAATTCCAAAAAGTTTTGGGATACTGTAAAGTCCACGGAGAGTAAGAGTACCTCCTCCCAGCTGCCCACTGCATTGAGACTTGGAAACACTGTCACTACTGATTTCTCTACGGCTGGCCATGCTTTCCACCTGGCTACCCCAACCCCCGGCCAACAGCTCTGCACCCCCCACAGCAACTGGCTCAAGCCCCTGCCCCGCTTCTCCTTCACCCAAATCCAGACAGCTGATGTTCTGGAAGAGCAGCAAAATCTAGATCCCTACAAATCAGCTGGGCTAGACAATCTGGACCCTCTCTTCCTAAAATTATCCGCCACCATTGTTGCAACCCCTATTACTAGTCTGTTCAACCTCTCTTTCGTATCGTCTGAGATTCCTAAAGATTGGAAAGCGGCCGCGGTCATCCCCCTCTTCAAAGTGGGAGACACTCTTGACCCAAACTGTTACAGACCTATATCCATCCTGCCCTGCCTTTCTAAAGTCTTCGAAAGCCAAGTGAACAAACCGATCACCAACCATTTCGAATCCCACCGTACCTTCTCCGTTATGCAATCTGGTTTCCGAGCTGGTCACGGGTGCATCTCAGCCACGCTCAAAGTCCTAAACAATATCATAACCGCCATCAATAAAAGACAGTACTGTGCAGCCGTCTTCATCGACCTGGCCAAGGCTTTCGACTCTGTCAATCACCGTGTTCTTATCGGCAGACTCAGCAGCCTTGGTTTCTCTAATGACTGCCCTGCCTGGTTCACAAACTACTTCTCAGATAGAGTAGTGTGTCAAATCAGAGGGCATGTTGTCCGGACCTCTGGCAGTCTCTATGGGGGTGCCACAGGTTCGATTCTCGGGCCGACTCTTTTCTCTATTTATATCAATGATGTCGCTCTTGCTGCAGGTGATTCTTTGATCCGTTGAGCATCACTACTCTGGACGGTTCTGACTTGTGAATATGTGTGGACAACTATAAATACCTAGGTGTCTGGCTAGACTGTAAACACTCCTTCCAGACTCACATTAATAAGCATCAATCCAAAGTTAAATCTAGAATTGGCTTCCTATTTCGCAACAAAGCCCCCTTCACTCATGCTGCCAAACATACCCTCGTAAAACTGACTATCCTACCGATCCTTGACTTCGGCGATGTCATTTACAAAATAGCTTCCAACACTCTATTCAGCAAATTGGATGCAGTCTATCACAGTGCCATCCGTTTTGTCACCAAAGCCCCATATACTACCCACCACTGCGATCTGTATGCTCTCGTTGGCTGGTCCTCGCTACGTAATTCATCGCCAATCCCTCTGGCTCCAGGTCATCTATAAGTCTTTGCTAGGTAAAGCCCTGCCTTATCTCAGCTCACTGGTCACCATAGCAACTCCCACCCGTAGCACGAGCTCCAGCAGGTATATTTCACTGGTCATCCCCAAAGCCAACACCTTTGGCCGCCTTTCTTTCCAGTTCTCTGCTGCCAATGACTGGAACGAATTGCAAAAATCACTGAAGTTAAAGACTTATATCTCCCTCACTAACTTTAAGCGTCAGCTGTCAGAGCAGCTTACCGATCGCTGCAGCTGTACATAGCCCGTCTGTAAATAGCCCATCCAACCATCTACCTACCTAATCCCCATATTTGTTTTTGTTTTTCTGCTCTTTTGCACACCAGTATTTCTACTTGCACATCTGCACATAAATCACTCCAGTGTAAATTGCTAAATTGTAATTACTTCGCCTCTATTGGCCTAATTATTACCTTACCGCCTTGATTTGAACACACTGTATACACATTTTTCTATTGTGTTATTGACTGTACGTTTGTTTTTCCCATGTGTAACTCTGTGTTGTTTTTGTCGCACTGCCTTGCTTTATCTTGACCAGGTCGCAGTTGTAAATGAGAACTTGTTCTCAACTGGCCTACCTGGTTAAATAAAGGTAAAATAAAAAATTGATGTGCTTTTGAGGCCACTATGGTGTTGAACGCTGAGCTGTAGTCCATGAATAGCATTCTCACATCGGTATTCCTTTTGTCCATGTGGGAAAGGGCAGTGTGGAGTGCAATAGAGATTGCGTCATCTGTGGATCTGTTATGGCGGTATGCAAATTGGAGTGGGTTTAGAGTTTCTGAGATAATGGATTTGTGAACCATGATCAGCCTTTCAAAGCACCGCATGGCTACAGATGTGAGTGCTACGGGTCGGTAGTCGTTTAGGCAGGTTACCTTAGTGTTCCTGGGTACAGGGACTATGGTGGTCTGCTTAAAACATGTTGGTATTACAGACTCAGACAGGGAGAGGTTGAAAATGTTGGTGAAGACACTTGTCAGTTGGTCAGCACATGCTCGCAGTGCACTTCCTGGTAATACGTCTGGCCGTGCGGCCTTGTGAATGTTGAGCTGTTGAAAGGTCTTACATCGACTTGATGTGATCACAGTCTTCCGGAACAGCTGGTGCTCTCATGCATGTTTCAGTGTTATTAGCCTCGAAGCGAGCACAGAAGTAGTTTAGCTCGTCTGGTAGGCTCGTGTCACTGGGCAGCTCTCGGCTGTGTTTCCCTTTGTAGTCTGTAATGGTTTGCAAGCCTTGCCACATCCGACAAGCGTCACAGCCGGTGTAGTACGATTCGATCTTAGTCTTGTATTGACGCTTTGCCTGTTTGATGGTTCATCGGAGGGCATAGCAGGATTTCTTATAAGCTTCCGGGTTAGAGTCCCGCTCCTTGAAAGGGGCAGCTCTAGCCTTTAGTGCAGTGTGGATGTTGCCTGTAATCCATGGCTTCTGGTTGGGGTATGTATGTACGATGACGTCATCGATGCACTTATTGATGAAGCCAGTGACTGATGTGGTGTACTCCTCAATGCCATCGGAGGAATTCCGGAACATATTCCAGTCTGTGCTAGAAAAACAGGCATGTAGTTTAGCATCTGCTTAATCTGACCATTAATCTGACCAGTCACTGGTGCTTCCTGCTTTAATTTTTGCTTGTAAGCATGAATCAGAAGGATAAAATTATGGTCAGATTTGCCAAATGGAGGGCGAGGGAGAGCTTTGTATTATTCTCTGTGTGTGGAGTAATGGTGCTCCAGAGCTTTTTTTCCCACTGGTTGCACATTTAACATGCTGATAGAAATTTGGTAAGACTAATTTGAGTTTCCCTGCATTAAAGTCCCCTGCTACTAGGAGTGCCGCCCCTGGGTGAACGTTTTCCTGTTTGCTTATGGCGGAATAGAGCTCATTCAGTGCGGTCTTAGTGCCAGCATCAGTCTGGTGGTATGTAGACAGCTACAAAAAATACAGATGAAAACTCTCTAGGTAGATAGTGTGGTCTACAGCTTATCATGAGATACTCTACCACAGGCGAGCAAAACCTCGAGACTTCCTTAGATATCGTGCACCAGCTGTTATTTACAAAAATACATAGTCCGCCACCCCTTGTCTTACCTGACGCCGCTGTTCTATCCTGCCGATACAGAGTATATCCATATCCATCATGGTCATTTCTCTGTTATTGAAAAAAGGGAAAAGTCCACGAGTATGCGACCCAATTTAGATAGATCATCTTTATCCAACCCTGAAAGCCAGCCATACAAGGAAGCCTCTGTCTTTTGATTTGTGTGTTTTCAAACTGATATAGTTCTTTATTCCATGACAAGTTATGATTGGGTGACCTTTGAACTACATTATTAGGATTGTTTTTATATGGTTTGTCTGCTTCTGAAAGTTGAATAGTTTTCTGGATTCAGCTACGCTACAGGTATGACGCAGCCCTTGGGTAACCCCCATCCCAAGTCTCCATCGCCAAGGAACCCGTATGAAGACAGAGCTCCACCTCCAGACTGTTATGATGACCAGCACATGAGACCAACACAGCCCCCACCAGGACACAAAGGCATGATGGTGAGTGATTGATTCCCCCTAGTGAACAGTAGGATGAATTCAACTGATCAACTGGACAAGTAAACTGCAGGGTGAAACTCTGGCTAAAACATTTGGTTTTGATCTTAGCCTAAAGGTCCATATTAGTTAGACCCTAGGTGACCAGGCTGATATAGAAAAGCAGTTTGACATGAGATCTGTTTCTATCTTCCAGAGAGAAGGCATGTCTGGGTATCCTGCGCCCAGTTCACCTGCTCCCCTCTATTCGGCACCGGAGTACAACCCCAGTTCCCAGTTTCCCAGAGCCCAGATAGGGAGACACTACTGAGGACAAACAGGGGTGACCATGGCCTGAATTAGAACGCCACCAATTTCACTATCACAATTCAAAAAAGTTCAACTCGTATATAATTTAAAGTGAGTGGAAAATGTAAACATTCAAGGACTTTGTCAATTTTAATTTAAAAATGTATTGTGGCTGGCTGCTAAATTTTATGAGTAATCCCCATTGACTGATTATGAAATTGGCTCATATTTTTGCTGTTTTAAGGTTTATTGTTTGACAATTTTGTTACTAATAAAGCTATTATTCCTAGATTCAATCTGTAGCGTGGATCTACACACGCGATTGAAATGTAAAGGCAATGTTCCGATGTTTAAATTTCCGGTCGCTTTAACTCGGATCTCCACACTACAGATTGAATCTAGGCCTAAGTAACGGTTTGGGTCAATTCCAATTTCATTTGAAATTCAAATTCAATTCTTGAATTCACTCATGAAGTGGAGAATTTAAGTTTAATTCAATTCAAATATCAACAATCTTCAAGTTTTAGAATTGGAATTAGACTGTTTGAATTGTAAAACAAAAATGTAGTCTTTGGAATTCAATATTTGTACATTTGCGAGTTAGATTTGGTTTAAATCATTTCAACGTACATTTCTATATTTGCAGTATAGCTACACAAAAAAACATATATGGAAAAAACCAAATCGAAAGTATGTAGAAAAGATAATACCCTATAATCTGAGAATTTACAATCAGCAAAATAAAAGCTAGATAATCAGGCACCCATTAATTTTATGTTTGAGGATAACATGTCAAAATGTGTAGAATTGACTGAAATTAGCTTAAGTGAAAATTCTCAGCTCCTTGGAAAAATGTATAGAATTGCAACCTTTTATTTCAGCGCCATGTGTAGAATTGCTGAAAATTATCTTCTCTCTGCTGCCAAGATGATGTTCTATGTATATTTATTTCACCGCTCAAGACACCTCAATTGGTTGGTCATGAAACAAAAAAGTTGTATACAATGGTAAGTCAAGCAACATCAATTAAAGATACTTTCAAAAAGAACATTTATTTTCTACAAATCAGATGTTAATCATTTTAAATCAATAAACAAAATACAATCTTAATTTCACCTCTAGGTCAATCATGGGATAACTTGGTGTCAGTAGGCGCCCTTATTGTAAGATGCAAAAGACTGTCATCTTAACACAAATCCACTTGTTGGTACATTCTTTGTTACTGAATGATGGCAAAAAGAGTGAATGAAAGTAATAGGTTGAGGTGAACAATTATTCAGGAGATGTCTTTATTTACTAAAGAAGCTCCTAATATTTCAGTTGACAGACATAGAGAATAGATAACACTGATTTGGATCTGATACATGAGACATTCCTGATAGTAAACATGTTATTGGCTTTGAGCAACATGATTTTACAAGTGCACACATGGGAAAAATTAAAACCCCTGATTGTTTGACAAGCGATTATTTCAAAGGACAAATACAAGTAAAAAGCTGGGTTGTCCACATCCCCTTTTCATGCTTTTGTATACAGAGAAAACTGATACAGATGACTGTTTACGTTTGAAATTAGAACTGGGTCTTTAAATGCATGTTGTTCACAATTTGCTAGCAGTAGCATTACTAAAAATCATACAATGACTTGTCAGATAATGGTTACCCCAAGGTCAACAGTGAGAATACAGTCAACAGATAAATTACAGCGTTATCTTACCACTGATACTGCATATGACAAGTGGTGTGCTATTCAAACAACCCAGACAAGCATACTACTGAGAAAATGTGTGCTTTCAAGCAGTGTTCTGATTCAGGATTTATCTGACTTGAGGTTTGTTTGAGTAGCACCCCAGGTTTGAGTACTAATGGTGATGTGAGGACAAGTTAATAAATTACTAATGCAGTTCGAGGAAATGTGACAGTTGTCATCCTTTATTTATCACATTGAAATAATTGTATTTCCCTGCTCTATAGTGAGTGAGAATCAGATTGTTCTGAATATGGGAAAGGGTGTGTGAAGAAGCACTTTACATTAAAACATCCTTGTGATGCCGCGCAATGTGCTGGCTCTTTTCAGAGGGCCTACGGAAGCCTTTAGTGCAGTAGTCACAGCGGTGGGGATAGTCCTTGGTGTGGATGGATATGACGTGCCGTTTGAAACCTGAAGCGTCCGAGGAGCTGTACTCACAGTACTGGCACTGGTACACTTTCCGACCACTGTGGGTCTTCATGTGCTTCTTCAGTTCCAGCTGATGCCTGAAGCCCCGTCTGCAGCGCTTGCACTTGAAGGGCAAGTCTTTGGTGTGGACGGACAGGATGTGGCGACTGAGTATGAAGGGGTCTGGGGTCTTAAAGTCACAGTGGCGGCATTGGTGCAGCCTGGCACCTTTGTGAGTCTCTGTGTGTTTTTTCAGCTCAGAGGGCCGGTGGAAGCCCTTCTCACACACGTCACACTTGTGAGGGAAGTCCTTGGTGTGCACGGAGATGATGTGGCGCTTCAGGTCGCTGGAGTTGGTGCTCTTATGCTCGCAGTGCGGACATTGGTGCGTCTTGTGGCCCTGGAATATCTCCATGTGCTTCTGCAGCTCCCGCTCGTCAGAGAAGGCCTGGGGACAGTGGCCACACTTGAAGGGCAGCTCCGCTCCGTGCTTGCTCTTTATATGGGTCTTCAGGTTAGACTGATCGGCACAGCAGAACTCACAGTGCTGGCAGTGGTAGGGCTTCTCACCCGTGTGGGTCCTCATGTGCTTTTTGAGCTCAGAGGGGTGGCGGAAACCTTTAGCACACTCCACACACACATGGGCAAAGCTCTTGCTGTGGACAGCCAGCAAGTGGCGGTTGAGAAGGCCCTGCTCGGCTGTCTCATAGTCACAGTACTTACAGTGGTGCAGCTTGGGCTCCTGGTCACGTAGGATGAGCTTATTGGAGCTGAGTGGGCTCTCCACACAGTAACGCCTCGTGACCTCCGTGAACTCTGGGACCCGGTCACTCTTCACTATGAGTTTATGGCCCTCCAGGTGGTTGTGGAAGTTGACCTTCTTGTTGGTGGTGAAATCGCAGTCTGTGCACTGGTACTTCTTCTTGAAGATGTGGTCGGGGTGGTTCTTCATGTGGATCTTCAGGAAGCCTCGCGATCTGAACTTCTTCCCGCAGATGTGGCAGGGGTACACAGTCAGAGGCTGGCCATCTGGACCAATGATCACAGCTGAGGAAAAGTGTGGAAGCAAAAAAGAACAGGAATTGTTAGGCCTACATCTAAAAAAGAAAAGTATAATATTACAAAATGATGCAAGCTTTTAGAAAATGTTTTAATGAACATAGAACCCCATACCTGTCTGACACTGACGTGTCTCTCCCTTTTTCTTTTTCTTGATCTTCTGTTTGAGAGCTCTACTTGTACTCAGGCTGTCGCTGATCTTCAGGTAATGTGTCCCTGTGTTGGTCTTGTTCTCCAGCCTGGAGTCCAGACTGTTACCTAAGGAAAATTATACACCAATTCAACACACTTAAAAATCGTGACATGAACAGATCTAAATGTTAGGCTAAATGTAGAATTATCTTACGCCATACTGAATGTATGTCTCTGAGTAACTTGTGTCTATGGAGAAAAGGAGTAGGCTTTACCATAAGCTGCAGCCCAGGCTACAGTGCCGAAGGTCTTATTGTGGCTGGAGTCATCCAGTGAGTCCTGGATGGCAGGGGCATCCTCCTCTCCCACTATCACCTCCATGTACACCTCATCTGCCATCTCAGTGCAGTCTGCTTACAGACAAGGAAAACTCAGTCACTTAATTTACACTACAACCATCTATTGGGACAAAAATAATAAGGCAGCCATATCGTTTAATATGTTGTGCTGTATAAGGGATTGGAGGAAAGGCTGCTAATTCAGGGGACTCACTGATCTCTGAATCCTCCTGCGATGGGTCTTTCACTGCCATGTAGACCATCTTCTCTCGAGACAGCTTGCCAATGCCCCCAGTCTCCAGCACTGCGTGACCGTTGTGGAAGTCGCTCTCAGCTACAATCTCTGTGCCACCTGCACTCACAGTAAATGTCTGAATTCAGAGAAACTGAACAGAGGTGTATCTTTCAAATTGATCGGAACTTGTAAGAGTCTTTACCTATATCATCATCAGCCTCTGCCTTGAAGATGTAGACTTTGATGCACTCAGAGTCATAGTCACCCTCTTTGGAGCCATCCTCCATCACCTCAGAACCCATCTTCAGGGGCGTGTCCTCCATGTCCAACTTCTCCCCAACATCGTCCACTGCACAAACAATAGCACACTCATCATTATACACTATCAGATTCATCCTATTATTAGAGTCAAAATTTGTGTTGGAGCAGTCTAGTAGTACCAAGAAAATAAGACATGTGTCTTACAGGAGATCATCAGGTAGTCCTCGGAGACGCTCTCTCCAGCCTCGTCGTCCGGCTCCTGGATGGTGACTGCAGAGTCTTCAATCTCCTCCTGCTCTTCCACATACGTCTCTGAGTTGCAGTTGGAGACCATGACCTCCTCAGTGACAATTTCAAACACCTGGTCAGGAACCCTATCAGATTCCTCTATGAGATCTGTTGTCAGCACATGGTGATGGTGGTCAGAATCCAGCACGTCCTCAATGGCGACCTCGCCCCCCAGGACCGACTCAGTCATGATTATGCCGTCAGGATCGTCGCTGCAGCAGATGTCTGGCCCCTCTACAACCTCTGACCCCAGGTCATGCTCAAACATGATTCCCTCCTCGTCAGTCACATCTGACACCAGCACCGCCTCTGGCACAGAAACCACAATGTGATCACCGTCAATGTGGGCCATACCTGCCACCGGGGAAATCAGGAGGAACTGTTATCAGTTCCAGCACACAGACACAATCATATAAACAAAAGGCCATGGACTATTAGTTCTCTGCATTGATGGAATGGACTTACCAAAATCCTGCATTATCATTGTGTGTGGCATCTTTGAGTCTTGCATCTGAAAGTTCAAGACCCCTCCACCGTGGTCCATTCTCTTTTTATCCTGTCTGCTACCAACACAAATGAGGAGGATTCTTTTATTTTTCTTACTAGCTCTGACTTTGCTGGTTACTACTTTATTGAGGACTTACTATGACTGTGATATATGGTTGTCCAACCTAGCTATGAATGCACTAACTGTAATTCACTCTGGATAACAGCGTCTGCTAAATGACGTAAATGTAATGTAAATGATTAAGTTGATCTAATTTTATCAGATCAATTAGGACCTCTGTCAATGCATAACTCATTACAAATGTCTCAACACTGATTCAATGCTGAATAAACATTAACATTGAATAATGCATTGTTGGGTTTGGAGCTTGCAAGAAAGACATTTCACTGTACTCATTCATGTGACATTAAAGCTTTAACAAAATGTTAATACTGAAAGATTAAAAACACATTGCTAATGACAGTATTTCACCACTCCATATTTGATTTTGAGCTCTCAAACCATCAGGGAAGTGTTATGTTTTTTTTAATCAGCTAGGGAGGAGAAACACCTGAAATAGAGAAAAGAAAAACACATAACAGACACATCAGCTTCAATGATTTTATCTATCCTGAAATATAATTGTGGTAATGGAAATAAAGAAGACTGCTATTATCCTTTATTACTTATGAGAATGTGACTTTATAATGTCTTAATATCAGGATACATTATGGTTTGGGGGCGGAAGGTAACCTAGAGTTTAGGCCAGTAACCGAAAGGTCGCTGGTTAGAATCCCCGAGCCAACTAGGTGAAAAATCTGTCAATATGCCCTTGAGCAAGGCACCTTAGCTTAATTGCTTCTGTAAGTCGCTCTGGATAAGAGTGTCTGCTAAATTACTAAAATGTAAAAATTAGAGAGGGTAAACTATTTCATAAATGCAGAAGTATATTATGTTATTACGTTGTCTTTGGTCTCTTTATGTAGTGTTCTCTCTCTTGTCATGTGTGTGTTGTCATTTTTTAGTCCCCACTGGAGGCCTTTTGGTAGGCAATCATTGCAAATAAGAATTTGTTCTTAACGGACTTGCCTAGTTAAATAAAGGTTCAATTAAAAAAACAAGGTGGTTGATGATGCAATGATAAATCTAATGGGAAGCAAAAAGCTACAATGTGTTTATATTCACACACTCACAGGTGATACTCCTTGGTTTGGATAAATTGAGTAGACTGGTGTTACAAGTAAAGGGAGACTTCTGGCACCAACAAATACATGCCTCCAGGGCTAATTTGTCAATATAACATTATTTGCACTGTGGGTGAAAGTAATGGGGCGGCAGGTTGCCTAGTTGTTGGGGCGTTGGACTAGTGACCGAAAGGTTGCTAGATCGAATCCCCGAGCTGACCAGGTCAAAATCTGTCGTTCTACCCCAGAGTTCCCCGGGCGTCGAAGACGTGGAAGTCGATTAAGGCAGCACCTCTGATTCAGATTCCCTACTGAATCAATACCACTTTATTACTTATAAGAATGTGCCTTTATAATGTCCTAGTATCAGGAGACATTGTGGTTTGGGGGCGGAAGGTAACCTAGCGTTTAGGCCAGTAACCGAAAGGTCGCTGGTTAGAATCCCCGAGCCACGCTAGCATAGATATTGCTCCTTGTTCTATCTGTGTCTGTAGTTACAGTGACCGATACGGGAAAGTAGCTGGCAAGTGATTCACACGCACTGTTTTCGCCCAATGCAGTAGTTGACTGACCGTAGAGAGCGCGCGCAGACGCATTAAATATGGCGGCTTCTGTTTACATTGTGGACACAGAATCCCGACAACAAAGGCGCTTGAGTGCACACGGTGAATTTTGCTAAATTAATGGCTATGCATGAATGATAAGCATAAATCGAATATATGCTAAATATTTAATGAAATCCAAGCTATGCGCTTGTTTCAAGACTCCAACAACAAGCGTGCAAGACTGACGCTCTGCGACATCCTGACCGTAATGCATATTTTCTGTCCAGTCTGGGCCATTGTTGGGCTAAATTAGCAAGCTAACTAGCTAGCAATAGCATTCCCAGCAATTGCAATCGATATCATTAGTAAAATAAACGGAGTAAACCTACCATTCTTTCGAACGTGTGCACTGGAAGATGGCACAAATGACTATCGTCTTACAAAAGTCACATATTTCCGAGCGAGCTAGCTATGTCGTTAGTTAGCATAGCTATCGACGGCTAGCTAGCAGTCATTGTTGTTGTTTTTTCGGCTTGGGTAGAGGCCCATAAGCCTTCGTGACAAGGCCCCATCGTCATATCGCATTAAATGTAATATATACTTACCAAATCAAGTCACTACTGTCTTGTTTTAATTCCACTTTTCCGGTTTGAACAGTATTTCCGCAGTCGTATTATTAAATTAGGTTATATTTCTCATGGTGCGAATGCAAGGCCTGTACAACATTCTAGATCCTGAAGGCTGTTTTTCAGGCCTGGACCAATCACGTAGCTCGCTGTTAGCTCGGAAGGGTGGGGGCGGTGGGGAAGTAGGTGACAAACTGCACTCGGTCTTCAACAGTTTATTCTAAAACTGCTGGCCCGTTTTTTACAACTTCACATACGTAATAATGTCATTGTAAGAACTAGAAACATTAAATGAATGTGTCTGGATGCACTAACTAAAAGGTGGCACAGTAGTGTATACCAGAACTGATCAATTTGCAACAAAAACTAAATAGGGCTCAATACTGTAACTGTCCTCAGTGTTAAATTATGATAGTTTCAACTGAAACATGTTGTGGTATAACTTTTAGTATGCAGAATTAGATGGTGTTTACAACCAAGCCCTGTGAGATACTCTACAGTGACAATGTAATAATGATATACTGTATCAGTTCTAAGTATGTGAATTTGTGTGTCAATTCCCAAATATGAATCAAATTAAAATTAATTTCATTGGTGATCATTTGGATTTTAGCATTGAGCAGCACCTTGCATTTAAGATGAGAAATTATGGATAAGGTGTCCAATTGCAGTGGAAGGGATTGTGAAGCCACACAAAATAAACCAGCACTGCATGATTGGCAGAAGAAAACAATAATTAAATTCAAATTCACAGAAACCAAACCTACTGTTTAATGTGCTTTAATACATTAAGTGGAGTTATTTTGAGTGAGAGTATGTTACAGATTACTGAGGAATTACTGAGAAACATTGAGTATACCTTTTTACCTATGGGTATTGGCAGGCTGCCCCAGTCTGCCCCAAGCCATGGTAGTCGACCTCTCAGGGGAGGCATAGACATGACTTGATAGGTACCCTCCAACTGAAAAGTCCTTACTGGGACAGGGGATCCTCAAACCAGAGGGGATGAGGGACTGGGCTCTCGGCAGCCCTCTAATAGACAAGGCCTGAAATGATTCTCTCAGGGACTGCCGTGCTGCTCCAGTTGCAGGGGGGTCACTGGAGTTCAAGGTTTTGGCAGAAACGGATGAAGATCGGCCACCACTCCTAAGCCTGACTGAAGACTCACCTAGGAGGCAATCACAAGTTTGGAAATGTTATGGACTAAACATGTCTTGTCTGAAATAAGCCAAGTAAAAAAAAAAAAGGCAGCTCCAGAATCTTCTATAAAAGTGTTTGATTGGGTTGAGATCTGAACCCGTATCCACAAAGCATCACAGGATAGTTCCTAGGAATCCTGTTAAAACCTGTTTTAAGACAAAAAAAACTCCCAGGTCAGTTAGTTTAAGGATGATGGTAGCCCTATCCTGCAGTCAATGACCAAAAGTGCCTTGTTTGGCCTCTTGGGTGGAATGTTCATATTTTTCACAATTTCATCGTTAAAAGTTTTTTTTTTAACTGACGAAAATCCGGTGTTTCTATGTCAAACAGTTTTGTTATATTTCAGTCTTCTGTGATGTATATAAAGTGAAATATTGGGATGCAAACTCCACATTGAATACACAAGCATTTCGCTACACCCACAATAACATCTGCTAAACACGTGTATGTGACCAATAATTTTTTTATTTGAATTAAACTATAAATGTCATGGTACAGGTGTCTTCTTTTTTTAAGACCGTAACCATGTGTGTGAGTTGTAATACTTTTGTTTCAAAATAGATCTGTTTAAGACTACCAAGAATCACTCTGTGACCCTGATTAAGCCCACTGCAGTAAAAGGCTAGACACTGCTCAGACAAACTCTGAGCCAGGAGTAAAACTGACTCCTCTGTGGAGATGGGAGAACCTTCCAGAAGGACAACCATCTCTGCAGCACTCCACCAATCAGACCTTTATCGTAGAGTGGCCAGATGGAAGCCACTCCTCAGGATTAGGGTTGCAAAGCGTCGGAAACTTTTCGGGAAATTTCCAGAAATTTTCCATGGCAAGTTAAGACCGGGAATTTGGGGAATTTTTCTTAAATTCATCAAAAAAGTTTGCTTATTACAGTGAACCTTTTTTGTGGGACACACAAAAGGCAATTCTAGGTCTTGTGGCATATTTTGGTTAAACTATCCCCAATTCAATGGAATTGCAACCCTCTGCATGCACAGTGCATTCTTCCATCACATGTACAGCTGATCTTCAAGATCTTGCTCACTAATGAGATGCTATTGAGTCCACACTACTACACTGTCTGAGCCAAGGACTACATGTTTTTGATTACAATACTGGGTGGGGTGAATATATTTTATATGACATACATGATTATTTTGTTAACTAGTAAATAGTAGCCTACAGCAAAATGTGTTTAAATAATTTCTAACTTGTTAATTTCTGCTAGTTAGTTTTTGCTACCATGTGGGTTTTAGCTTGCTTGAGCCCTTTTGAGGAGTGTTAATTCACCTGTTTCCATACATGTTTTATTTTAAAACATGTATCTTACAAAGGAGTTGTTTAATCTAACTGCTTAACTATCTATCTGTACATGGAATTGTATTTGTTTGTTTTTTTTACTCATTTTTTTCTCACAGGAAAATGCCATGGGCACTATCTTATGTGTGGTGACATTTCACTGCAGCTAATGTAGAAGGGAAAGCTGTGTACATTTGCAAATACTGAGCCAAATCATATGTGAAGAATGCAACAAAGATGCATAACCATCTGGCCAAGTGCATAAAGTTCCCTCAGTGCTCACAACAAGCACCCTCTGACAAAAGTCCCCCTACTTCTATTTGAGGTGAAATTTATGAATCAGACACCTTATCGATAGCAACAGCTCATGGTCCTCCTGGAATCAGAGTTTTTTTGACTCAATGGAGGAACGTAGTCAGAGAAATGCTGATGAATGTCTTGCTCGAGCTGTGTATGCAACTGGTTCACCTCTGATGCTCACAGGCAATGTGTATTGGAAGAGATTTCTGAATGTTCTTCGCCCAGCATACACCCCTCCAACCAGACATGCTTTATCTACTAATTTGCTGGATGCAGAGTTCAACAGAGTTCAAGTGAAGGTCAAGCAAATCATAGAGAAAGCAGACTGTATTGCAATCATCTCTGATGGGTGGTCGAATGTTCGTGGCCAAGGAATAATTAACTACATCATCTCCACCCCTCAACCAGTATTCTACAAGAGCACAGACACAAGGGACTACAGACACACCGGTCTCTACATTGCAGATGAGCTGAAGGCAGTCATCAATGACCTTGGACCACAGAAGTTATTTTCACTGGTGACAGACAATGCTGTGAACATGAAGGCTGCTTGGTCTAAAGCGGAAGAGTCCTACCCTCACATCACACCCATTGGCTGTGCTGCTCATGCATTGAATATGTTCCTCAAGGACATCATGGCACTGAAAACAATGAATACACTCTACAAGAGAACCAATGAAATGGTTAGCTATTATCAGCAATCTACCTCACCAAGCAAAGTGAGAAGAATAAGAGCACCACATTGAAGCTGCCCTGCAACACCTGTTGGGGTGGTTCATCATGTTTGACAGTCTCCTGGAGGGGAAGGAGTCTCTCCAAGAAATGGCCATATCACAGTCTGCCGATATGGACAGCCCCATCAAGAGGATCCTCCTTGATGATGTATTTTGGGAGAGAGTGGTAAAGCAGCCTGAAACTCCTAGAACATATAGCAGTAGCCATTGCACAGATTGTGGGAGACAATGCCACCCTGTCTGATGTTCAGACTTTGCTTGCAGATGTAAGAGAAGACATCTGTACAGCCCTGCCCACTTCAGTGGTGCTCCAAGCAGAGGAAACTGCAATTCTGAAATACATCAAAAAGCTTAAAGACTTCTGCCCGAAGTCTGTTACATCTCATCAGACACCTGGTGGAAGGGACTTTGTGGATCTGAGGCTCTTTCCCCTGTTGCCTCCATTATCCTCCAAATCCCACCAACACCAGCCGCCTCAGAACGCAACTTGTCCTTGTTAAGGAACACACACACCAAAACACGCAACAGGCTGACCAATACAAGGGTTGAAAAACTGGTGGCCATCCGGGCAAATTTGAGGCATTTTGAGCCTGACAACGAGCCATCCTCAACAAGGTTGGAAAGTGACAGTGAAGATGAGGCCTCATTTTACAGATGTATGTTGAAAATGTTTTTGGGAGATGCGATGGATCAATGAGGATCATTCAATATTCCCTTTCTTTTGTTGTTCAGTGAAATCATCCCATGTGAAGAGTCAACTCATTTAATTAAAGTTACATTTGTAACTAAATTGTTTTTAAAAATGTATATTGCAAGGATTTAATCATTTGTAATTATGTCTATTTATGATAAGGTAAAATGTTTATGTTTCTGTCTCCATATAGTAAATAGAGTTGAAGTCGTAGTCTGGCTTTTTTATGGCAGTTTTGGAGCAGTGGCTTCTTCCTTGCTGAGCGGCCTTTCAGGTTGTGTTGATATAGGACTCATTTTACTGTGGATATAGATACTTTTGTACCTGTTTCCTCCAGCATCTTCACAAGGTCCTTTGCTGTTGTTCTGGGATTGATTCGCACTTTTCACACCAAAGTACGTTAATCTCTGGGAGACAGAAAGCGTCTCCTTCCTGAGCGGTATGACGGCTACGTGGTCCCATGGTGTTTATGCTTGCATACTATTGTTTGTACAGATGGACGTGGTATCTTCAGGCGTTTGGAAATTGCTCCCAAGGATGAACCAGAGTTGTGGAGGTCTATAATGTTTTTCCTGAGGTCTTGGCTGATTTCTTTAGATTTTCCCATGATGTCAAGCAAAGAGGCACTGAGTTTGAAGGTAGGCCTTGAAATACATCCACAGGTACACCTCCAATTGACTCAAATTATGTCAATTTTCCTATCAGAAGCTTCTAAAGCCATGACATTGTTTTCTGGAATTTTCCAAGCTGTTTAAAGGCAGTCAACTTAGTGTATGTAAACTTCTGACCCACTGGAATTGTGATACAGTGTTTCCAATTGTTGGAAAAATGACTTGCGTCATGCACAAAGTAGATGTCCTAACCGACTTGCCAAAACTATAGTTTGTTAACAAGAAATTTGTGGAGTGGTTGAAAAACACGTTTTAATGACTCCAACCTAAGTGTTTGTACTACTTCAACTGTACATGGTGGCGGGCAAGGTTTAGTCATATCTTATCCCTACTTAAATGCCAACCCACCTGGTGGAGATCTGGTTGAACCTGCTACAGGGTAGGTGAGGCGGGAGGTGGGGTGGTCTGTAAGGAGCTGGCCGTTGGCCTCCAGGTTGCGGCTGTTCCTGACTGCCTGGAGAGAGCGAAGGCTGGTGCGAGGAGGTGAATCCTGGTTGGACATGCTGCTTCTCAGACCCTCTACAACAACATTCTGGGTTATCTCCCATTTCACATACAATCGGGTGAAACACACATAGCAGATTATGATAAACTGATAGGAGTAAAGAATGTTCTATGTGACATCACACCACTTTAAAGAGTGCTGTCGATATGTAAAAAATAATAATGTAAAAGTCAATGTGTATATTTGTGTGTCAAAAGGGATTTTCCATGTTGCCTGTTATAGGTGCTCTTTTTACCTCTGCTCTTTGCAATCTTAAACAGCTTAGATTGAGTGGTCACTTGACTGGGAGGCCTTGGCAGCAGGCTGCTGTAACCAGGCTGGGCTATGGCTCTGAGTGACTGGCCCAATGGGGAACGGCGGTAGTGGGGCAGCTGGCTGGGAGGCGGTGTGTATGCGACTGTGTCCTCCAGGCTATACTTGTCGAACTCCAGATCACTGTAGCTATAATTAGAAGGTGACAGCATGGATGCACCAGGACCCCTGAACGGTGTGGGGGCAGCAGGGATGGAGGCATAGTCCTGTCGTAAACCTTGGGACAAGGAAAACACTGTCAAACACCCTGTCCACAAGTAAAGTAGATATGCATAGTATTTACACTGAACAAAAATATAAACGCAACATGTAAAGTGAGCTGAAATAAAATTTCACAGAAATGTTCCATAAGCGCAAAACTATTATTTCTCTCAAATGTTATGCACAAATGTGTTTTCTCCTTTGCCAAGATAATCCACCCACCTGAAAGGTGTGGCATATCAAGAAGCTGATTAAACAGCATGATCACTACACAGGTGCACCTTGTGCTGGGGACAGAAGGCCACTCTAAAATGTGCAGTTTTGTCACTCAACACAATGCCACAGATGCCTCAAGTTGAGGGAGCGTGCAATTGGCATGCTGACTGCAAAAATGTCCACCAGAGCTGTTGCCAGATAACTTAGTGTTAATTTCTTTACCATAAACCGCCTCCAACATTGTTTTAGAGATTTTGGCAGTACTTCCAACCAGCCTCACAACAGCAGACCATGTGTGGGCGAGCAGTTTACTGATGTCATTGTTGTGGACAGAGTGACCCATGGTGGCGGTGGGGTTATGGTACGGGCAGGCATAAGCTACGGACAACGAACAAAATTGCATTTTATTGTTGCAAATTTGAATGCACAGAGATACTGTGGCGAGATCCTGAGGCCCATTGTTGTGCCATTCATCCACCGCCATCACCTCTTGTTTCAGCATGATAATGCTCAGCCCCATAACGCAAGGATCTGTACACAATTCCCGGAAACTGACAATATCCCAGTTCTTGGCCTGCATACTCACCATACATGTCACCCATTGAGCATGTTTGGGATGCTCTGGATCAACGTGTACGACAGCATGTTCCAGTTCCTGCCAATCTCCAGCAACTTCACACAGCAATTGAAGAGGAGTGGGACAACATTCCGCAGTCCACAATCAACAGCCTGATCAACTCTATGCCACAATCAACAGCGTGATCAACTCTATGCGAAGGAGATGTGTTGCGCTGCACGAAGCAAATGGTGGTCACACCAGATACTGACTGGTATTCTGATCCACGCCACTACTTTTTTTTTAAGGTATCTGTGACCAACAGATGTATACCTCTATTTCCAGTCATGTAAATCCATATATGGGGCTAATGAATTTATTTCAATTGACTGATTTCCTCATATGAACTGTAACTCAGTAAAATCGTTGAAAGTTTTGCATGTTGCGTTTATATTTTTGTTCAGTATATGAATCAAAACTTTCCATACTCACTCTCTTCCTGCATGCGAGCCATGATCTGGACATCAGTGAGGTCCTGCAGCCTGTAGCCCATGGTGATGGAGTCATCTGAGAAACTCGGCTCATTCTCGTCCATTGATGGTGGTAAAATGGCATCATTGCCATCTGAAATACCAAGGCAATAGAGACACTGAGTAAATACAACCAGGACAATCTGGAACTTTAGTTGGTTGGAGTTACAGAGCATTTGGAAAGATTGATTTTCCTCATCAATCTACACACAATACACTATAATATCAAAGCGAAAACAGGTTTTTAGACATTTTAGCAAAGTTATGAAAAATGTAAATAACTTATTTACATAAGTATTCAGATCCTTTGCTATGAGATTCGAAAGTGAGCTCAGGTGCATCCTGTTTCCATTGATCATCCTTGAGATGTTTATACAACTTGATTGGAGTCCACCTGTGGTTAAATTCAATTGATTGGACATGATTTGGAAAGCCACACACCTGTCTATATAAGGTCCCACTGTTGACAGTGCGCGTCAGAGCAAAAACCAAGCCACAAGGTCAAAGGAATTGTCCGTAGAGCTCCGAGACAGGATTGTGTCAAGGCACAGATCTGGGGAAGGGTACCAAAACATTTCTGAAACATTGAAGGTCCCCAAGAACACAGTGGCCTCCATCATTCTTAAATGGAAGAAGTTTGGAACCACCAAGACTCTTCCTAGAGCTGGCCGCCCAGCCAAACTGAGCGATCAGGGGAGAAGGGCCTTGGTCACTCTGACAGAGCTCCAGAGTTCCTCTGTGGAGATGGGAGAACCTTCCAGAAGGACAATCATCTCTGCAGCACTCTACCAATCAGGCCTTTATGGTAGTGGCCAGACAGAATCCACTCCTCAGTAAAAGGCACATGACAGCCCACTTGGAGTTTGCCAAAAGGAACCTAAAGGACTCTCAGACCATGAGAAACAAGATTCTCTGGTCTGATGAAACCAAGATTGAACTATTTGGCCTGAATGCCAAGCATCCCGTCTGTAGGAAACCTGGCACCATCCCTACGGTGAAGCATGGTGGTGGCAGCATCATGCTGTGGGGATGTTTTCCAGCAGCAGCGACTAGAAGACTAGTCAGGATCGAGGGAAAGATGAATGGAGCAAAGTACAGAGATATCCTTGATGAAAACCTGCTCCAGAGCGCTCAGGACCTCAGACTGGGGTGAAGGTTCACCTTCCAACAGGATAATGACCCTAAGCACACAGCCAAGACAACGCAGGACTGGCTTCGGGACAAGTCTCTGAATGTCCTTGAGTGGCCCAGCCAGAGCCCGGACTTGAACCAGATCGAACATGTCTAGAGAGACCTGAACATAGCTGTGCAGCAATGCTCCCCATCCATCCTGACTGAGCTTGAGAGAATCTGCAGAGAAGAATGGGAGAAACTCCCCAAATACAGGCGTGCAATTCCCAAGTAAAGGGTCTGAATACTTATGTATATGTTGCAAAAATTCCTAAAAAGCTGTTTTTGCTTTGTCATTATGGAGTATTATGTGTAGATTGATGAGGGGAAATTTAAAAAATATATATATATTTTAGAATAAGGCTGTAACGTACAAAATCAAGGGGTCTGAATACTTTCTGAATGCATGTACAGGCACCCATGGGAGAAAACAGTTTTACGAATTGGGAATTGTTTTCTCCAGATTGCACCCTACCTGAGCTGTTAGGTTTGTTGGTTTGTTGACTTCTGTCAGTTGATCTCTGGTACCGAGGGGAAGGTGAGCCCATGCAGCGATGGCCAGTGTCAGGGAAGGCTACAGGACGTCTGTGGTAGCGACTGCTAAAGATACTACTCCATCTCGTCTCTAATGGAAAGAATAAGGAAATTAAATGAATAGGAGTTACATGTTCAAGATGATAAAGAATTATGGCCACTTTTAATCTGTGTCCATTTGTGTGAGAGAGATTGTAATATACTGTGCAGTACTTACTTTGGTCCAGGATATTAATTAATGTGCGACATGCCACCTCTGTTTCAGGGCTGGGGTTGTCCAGGACCTGTCTGCACCACTTTATAGGGGACTCATCACGTCTCTCAGCAGATGCCACTTTCTTGGGTGACTCATATAACCTAATGATTAATGAGAGATTCTACTTAAGCACTGAATTATAATTAAACAACTGAGGTATTAAAAAAGGTGGTTTGCAAAGGCATGGACAAAAATTTTGCCTAAAATTGTGAAGTTGCAAATTCTTGACACTATACAGTTTAGAGTTTTAGCAACACATTGTGCAGGTACCTACCAGCTCACTTCATTCTCCACCTCACAACACTCTTCTAGGTCCAGGAGGTCCACTAGCTCCAGAGAAGAGTGCTCTGCTCTCTTCTCTGTGTCCCTGACCACCAGCTCCTCTGACCCCATGCATCCCTGCCTGTGTGTCTCCTCCAGCATGTCACTGTGGGGCAAGTGTGTATAACAGCCATCATATACGTGTCCATCCTGCCTCACTAGTGTATCTCTGGGGCTTTCAAGAGGAGGTGGAGATATACCATCCCCACCGTTGACCTCTGATGGTTCAGGGTCTGGCAAATCACAGCAATTTAGATTTTCCTCCAGTGAAGTGGGACAGCTGATAAGCACACCAGAGAAAGCCTGGTTTTTGGTGTTGATATTTCTTCGCCTCTCCGTTAGAGATTCATTTTGAATTTCTAGTCTCCGCACTAATTCATGTAACTTTCGAACTTCTACCAGCTCCAGTGCAGCAATGTTCTGCTCCATCCCGATATCCGGCCTAAACTGCTCTCCAATTCTCCAGTGTTCTTCACTTTTCACTGACTGAAAAACAAAAAGCAGCTGAATTGTACACTAAATTCAGAACACAAGTCAAACTTTTATTTCAGTGACAAAATGTAGAGCCACTGAATAATGTTACCTCCACTACACTCAGTACTGACCCAGATTTGCAGCAGGAGACTCAACAGCTTGGATGGCTTTAAAGCAGTGTCAGGGTCTTATGTGGATTAAAGAGTCGATAAGCTGCCTCTGAGAAAGGATCAGACTTGGTAACAACAGCAGTCATAAGTGATGAGTAACGTTAATGACTTGCTAGCAATCACACAGGAGAAGTCAGATCACACACCAGTCACTCATCAATCTTGTCCTCGGCCATAATATACCCCTAACGTTACTTGGCCAGCCTGTACTGTAGCAGATCCGATAGTGTTGACCTCTAATAAAACCGCCCACTGGGACTACCTGTCAAGACATTTTGAAATGACCAAGTCAATGATATAAGAAGGGGTTAACCGTCTTGATTTAGTCATATAGCTTGCTTATCTACAACATCACCTACAAGACTGAAAATACTAGCTAGACCACACATTTAGCTAGTACAGTACCTAGCTACAGTAACGTCAAAGTAAAAAAATTTGCTAGCGATATAAACTTCTGGTTTAATTAATCTCTAGCTAGCTAATGCTCGTATTCCAACATGCTACACGTTATATACCGACACTTGGATACATGTACAAAAAAATGTGCTTTTGTTCGATAGGGATTATTTCATACCACCCACAAGACAAGGACCACAATCATGTTGTTCCCTGACTTGCTGGCTGTTGATAACGGTAACCAACGGCGGAAACTCCCCCGGCGTTCCATTGAGATGTATTTATTCTGTTAGCAGCGCCCGGTAGGCTTCATAACTACTGCTGTGGACAACTTGACTCATTATTTGGTAGAAGGCATGCAGTGTTTTTGTGTGATGCATCTATCCCAGTGTTTTTGTGTGATGCATCTATCCCAAAGGAAATGGTTTTATTATACATCAAGGGAATACAATGCATACATATGAACATAACAGGGACTTTAGACTAAGCCCTCTGACTGCCAAGTTCCCCACTCCCAGGTCGTTAATTTGAATTGCATAGATAAACTTTTTATCTATTCAAAATTCCAGATATAATTTTATTGTTCCCAGTTTATAACCCAATACATTCAATTCTAGTCTCGATGTTGTGGAGAAGGCAGGAAATCTTATAGAAACAATATTAAATCTGGCACATTTTCACTTTAAGGCAACAGGGATCCTCAAACCAATCAAGATGTGTCAGTAGGTTTAAAGAACTACAATCTCAGCTAAAATAAGACACATTTACACACATTGGCTTAAACAGTAAAATCAGAATCGATTCTGGGGTATAATGGGCTTGGTGTGGATTGCCTTTACCGAGAATTGAAGCAGCAACAGCCGTGTTTGAGAGTTATAGGACGGACTGACAATACTTAATACTAGAAAGAAAAATATGTAAGCAGGCCTTACACATGGGCAGACTTTGAGCTACACAAGCCATTGTTTCCGAAATATAAGACTGAACTGAAGTTTTGAAAGGGTGCATGCTACCCCAAGTGGCGAGCGCCCTTAGGATTCCCGAGTTTTAGCGTGGAAATTAATATAATTTAAATTTCCAATACCGCTACGCAAAACCACTTGGATTTGTAAAGCTCAAATAATGTGACAGTTACATTAGGCTCCATGCACTACATGCCTTATTGCTTGAATAAAATATGGCAGATGTGCATGACATTGAATCACATTCATTAGGTAGAGGTAAATACCAAAATAAAAGGAAATACTTGAGTGAATGAGGGATTCAAAGTATGTTGAAAGCAGTTGCAACCACACAGATGGGGTTTCTGAGTTAATTACGCAATTAAAACATCCCATCATGCTTAGGGTCACGTATAAAAATGCCCCGTTTCCCATTATTCTGGCTACCATGTCTAAAAGAGATGTCAGTGACTTTGAAAGAGAGGTCTCAAAGGAGCATAGGGGGTTTAAAGGGTCTCAACCCGATTCAACGCTTATGGGAGATTCTGGAGCAGTGCCTGAGAGTTTTCCACCACCATTAACAAAACACCAAATGGACTTTCTCGTGGAAGAATGGTGTTGCATTCCTCCAATATAGTTCCAGAGACTTGTAGAATCTATGCCAAGGCACATTGAAGCTGTTCTCGTGCGCCCTATTAAGACACTTTACAGTGTATGCTGGTGTTTCCTTTATTTTGGCAGTTACCTGTATGTGTGCACTGCAAGTCATGCTTTGATTACAACTACATAAAAATCATGCAACTAAATATTAAAATCATGGTATCAACACACCAAGGCATAGAACTAAGGACACTTGGAATTGGAACTGCAAACACGTCCTAGAATATAGCTTGAAATACAAAGGCATGAAAATAACTAAAGTCTAACTAAAGCATGGATGTAAACAGTACACAATGCTTTGTTGTTGAACTGTGTAAACGCAGAGTTCTATCAGTACAAGCATCTCAAAATTATAACATTATCTAGGAAACGCAAGTAGATAGACCGCCTTGTAGCGGAAAACAGATCAGTAACAAAATAAGAAGCTCCTTAAACATAATGCCATATTGGCGTGAACATTTCTCTCAAAATGGCTTTCAGCAGCAATGTAAACTAGAGCTTTTCAATCTTGTAATAAACAATGCCTATGTGAAACATGGCAGACAATGCCAATATGAAACAGCCTGGCATATTAATAAACCAATTTACTAAAATCTTCATTTGGTAAGTCAAAAGGTCAAACCAGTTGATAGCCAGTGCAGTGTAACAGAATATTGGCAAGGAGCTTTTTTTAAATTGACCCCACAGTATGTCCTTCCTTCCTTCCTTCCTTCGATGGGGAATAAATGGATGGGCTGAGATGATGGTGGTGCTCCAGACATCCGTCCTTTGGTACAGGTTTCCGGTGAAAGCAGGGTGGGGTTGTTCATGGGATGTTACAAGGGAACATGGCTGAAGAGATACGACACTGACTCGCCGTTGTGTGTCCGGCGAATAGCCTCAGCTAGAATCATGGAGATGTCAATAACCTGAAGGGTGGGGGGAGAAAAAAAAATGTATAAACCAAATTAATCACCCAAACTTATTTCCCCCACAGATAACCAATTGCTTTCTTTCTGGTTTGAAATGTTTAACAAAACACCACCACCAGTAGGTCAGTGGCGTTGCACCAAGGCAAAATCATTGCACTCAAAAAAATATTGAACAAAATGTTTTGCCAAGGCACACTTTGAAGATCCAGGATCAGTCCACATTTACTTCCTCTGCAAACAAAATGAGTAATGAATAGAAAATTCAGACAACCCCATACTAGAATAGTTTATACATTTTTTGTCATCGTGTTTGTGTGTTCTACGCGAGATAAATATTCCGAGGCCCATTCAAGTTACAGGTACCATAGGGCGTGAAACATGCATTCTGACAAGCAGTCAATGCACAACAATTCTTCCTATCACGGGGAAAACAGGGGGATCTTAGCTTTCGATTCCTACTTTATTTATTTCTCCTAAATATGCACGAACTGCACCATTTTAAACCCTGAGTTCTTAGCAGTGGCATGGTTAAGCGTGTTACCACTCCACAATTTGCTGTTAGTGCATAGGGGAGAGTGGGGCTAAATGTAACACGGGTCAATTGTAGGGTAACTTGGGTTAAAATGCCATCATAACTCAAAATAATTTTGGGGGAGTGACTTCCAATTTTGATGAGACAGATTTTTTGTTGAGTAGTGGCAACCGGGGGTGGTGGGGTCCTTTTTTTAAAAAAAAGTCACCAGAATTGAGTTTAAGTCCTTCATAAATATTATAGAATCCCTATTACAAATTCTTCCAGAGGAAACACTGCAGTAACTAAACTCAAAGATTTGGAAACGTTCCGAACAGTAAGGAGTTAGACACAGTAAGAATCAATCAAGCAGAAATGTAAGTAGTCCAGGCAACATGCTGGGCCATTGAAATTAAGATTGTTGACAGCCTGCTGCTTAGGTAATCATTGAACATTGTCTGGACAAAGTTTGAATGGTTTTCATGAGGTGGAGGGAGGTTGGTATGTGTGCTTGTACTGGTGTCAGGTGATCTGTTATTTGTGAAAGAAAAACATTGTCAAAACAACTTGTAATTTTTGAAAATAATGGAATGTTTATGTTTCAATTCCCCAAGTGATCTAAACTCTGCAACTACAAGGAAACATCAGGTGTTGAGCTACTGTGATGAGCTTGCGATTCTAACCTGTATTTTTGAACAGTGTTTCATCTTATCCTCCTGAGGGATGGTATTTGTGACAACCACAGCCTCAAAACAGGCGTTGTTGATGCGGGTGATAGCAGGGCCTGAAAAGATCCCATGGGTCAAGATGGCGTAGACCTTTGTGGCTCCAGCAGACACTAGCCTGGATATTCAGAAACAAAACATTTGGTTGAATCTCCACATTCTGGTTGTAAAAAATAAATTTAAAAAACTTTGCGATCCATACATTTTCTTTTCAGAGACTTCCTTAAAAATGGATGTAATAGCTCTGGTCTGTATTTGTTGTACATTTAAAATATTTTATATTCAGTCTCTGTAAATGTATGCAGCTTAAACACAGTAGCGACTCACTTATCTGCAGCGTGGCAGATGGTGCCGCATGTGTCTGCCATGTCATCAACCAAGATGGCCACTCGGTCCTTCACGTCCCCCACCAGGACCATGCGGTCCACCTCGTTAGCCTTCTTCCTCTCTTTGTGGATTAGGGCAAAGTCCACATTCAGCCTGTCTGCTATAGAGGTGACCCTGCAAAGGGAATCCACAGATTGGAATGGTTGACATCACTTGCAGTACCATAACCATACCACAAAGTCACATCTATAGGAGGAAGGGAATATATAGTAAGACACAGTTGTATGATTCTATGATTAATCCAAGCACTGTAAGGACGGTATCAAAAATACTTTCCTATTACAACAAAATTGTTGTAATAGGCTGATTGAGGTGAACTTAACAAATCCCTTAAATAATGAATTGAGCAAGAACAATCCTTTCAACAATGCTAATATTTCTAACAACTCAAATCTGTCATTTTGACCCATTGTAATGAAGCATCTACAGGACCATTGGCCTCCTCCAATCTACCTTTTGGCTCCTCCAGCATCAGGAGACACAATGGTGCAATTCTTCCACTCATTGATGTTCTCTTTGATCCATTTCAGCACAGCTGGCTCCGCGTATAGATTGTCCACAGGGATATCAAAGAACCCCTACAGAGGCATACAGTGAGCAAACCCGTGATAAGATAAAGGATCACTAGTCAGCGTCTTCAAACGGCCTTACGTGCAACAGATTTTTGGAGAAATTTTCACGTGGCTCACTATTGACAGCATGTTGTTTAGAAACAAAACCGATCCACGCACCTCTTCGGGGCAATACAGACGGGGTTGACAACATGTAAACTATATTTTGATCCAAATGTTTATTAAAAACAAATACATTTGCAAAATAAGCACTTAAACAGTTTACATATTTACAAAATAAGTCTCAAATACATCGTAACAGTTGTTAGTTAGCAAAATGGTCATATCATAGACGTGGCACAAGTCAAAATAAGACATGGTATCATGAACAAGATACTAGTGCGGCGGAAATAACTTAATTTGAGGGGGTTTTCGGTTATTAAACAACTGACTAACATCGGTTCAATTGCACTGAACAAAAATTATAAAAACATGTTAAGTATTGATCCCATGTTTCATGAGCTGAAATGAAAGATAACAGAAATGTTCAATAAAATAAAAAAAATTATGACCAAATTTGTTTACATCCCTGTAGTGAGCATTTCTCCTTTGCCAAGATAATCCATCCACCTAACAGGTGTGGCATATCAAGCTGATTTAACAGCATGATCAATACACAGGTGTACCTTGTGCTGGGGACAATAAAAGGCCACTAAAATGTGCATTTGTGTCACTCAACACAATGCTACAGATGTCTCAAGTTGAGGGGGCGTGCAAAGCAACCTCAAATGTCATTTGATAATTTGGCAGTGCGTCCAACTGGTTTCACAACCGCAGACCATGTGTAACCACGGCAGCCCAGGACCTCCACATCCAAATTCTTCACTTGCGGACCATCGGAGACCATCCACCCAGACAGCTGATTAAACTGAGGGTTTGCACAACAAAATAATTTCTGCACAAACTGTCAGAAGCAATCACAGGGAAGCTCATCTGTGTGCTTGTAGTCCAGGGTCTTGACCTTAGTGCAGTCCAGCATCGTAACCGACGTCAGTGGGCAAATGCTAACCGTCGATGGCCACTGGCACGCTGGAGAAGTGTGCTCTTCGCAAATGAATGCCTGTTTCAACTGTACCGGGCAGATGCAGACAGCATGTGTGACATCAGAATGTTGATGTCAACATTGTGATTTCCCCATGGTAGCGGTGGAGTGATGGTATGGGCATGCATAAGCTGCGGACAACGAACAATTGCATTTTATCGATGGTAATTTTAATGCACAGAGATACCGTCACAAGATCCTGAGGCCCATTGTCGTACCATTCACCCACCTCCATCACCTCGTGTTTCAGCATGATAATGCACAGCTCCATGTCGCAAGGATCTGTACACAATTCCTGGAAGCTGAGAATGTCCCAGTTCTTCCATGACCTGCAGACTCACCAGACATGTCACCATTGAGCATGTATGGGATGCTCTGGATCAAGGTGTACGACAGCGTTTCAGTTCTTGCCAATATCCAGCAACTCCGTACAGCCATTGACGAGGAGTCGGACAAAATTCCACTGGCCAATCAACAGCCTGATCAACTCTAAGCGAAGGAGATGTGTTGCGCTGCATGAGGAAAATATGGTGGTCACACCAGATACTGACTGCTTTTCTGATCCAAACCCCTACCTTTTAAGGTACAGTATATGGTGACCAACAGATCCATATCTGTATTCTCAGTCATGTGAAATACTTAGATTAGGGCCTAATGCATTCATTTAAATTGACCGATTTCCTCATATCACTGTAACTAAGTAAAATCTTTGAAATTGTTGCATGTTAGGTTTATATTTTTGTTCAGCGTACTTGAATCCCATTTAGGCAGGTTTTGTGAGCCCAATGCAACATTTATCTAGAGACAACAAATCAGTCATGAGAGAAATGAAGTCAAGAACTATATGGGATGCTGGGCTGAAGGGAGTTGTACTTTTCACTAAGAAAATATTCAACCTAGTTCAGCACAGAACCATAGTAGTTAACTACAATGACCATAATCCATTGCACCGGGTCTTTTCCGGCTCAGACATAGATTCACTGATGCCTGCTACGTTAGATACACCCAAGACCACACGGGAGGAATGTAGACAAAATGACAAGAGGGATAGAGAGTTCGTGAAAGTATGCCTCATCTACTTTGAAGAACTAGCAAAATGATTATCAGACAGCTCTGCAGCATATTTAGGCTGGCTGGCCTAGCTAAATAGGATGACTAAAGACAGTAAAGTATGGGGAGAACAGAGATAACATTAGATGTTTTTCTGGCTGGCTGCTACTGCCTGAGAAGTGATGAGATTACTTTTAGGAATGAAAAAATATACATTCCTATGTGGACCTGACAGACAAGGGAATATTTTCAATGTTTTGGCAATTGAATGTTCACCATTTTTGACTGGCTTTTACATTAAAAAGCTCTAAATAATTTTATAATGCATTTAATGTAAAATACAAAAACAAATATAGAAACTGAAAACCATGATTATTTTGTAATAATCTAACTAAAACCAAACAGACTTCAAAAAGCTCTTATTTCTCAGCACTACAAAAATACATTTCTGAAACCAGCCACCTAGGATTCCCCACAAGGCAGCTTCTTGTCAAGCAACAATTACACCTGATCGCTCAGAATCCTAACCCAGCCTTCTACACTTGCGATGTGCGTGCATCATTTGTGACGTTGTCAGGCAACCCGTTTATAGTACTTAACTATCTCATAGCCTCATCAATCATTTGTACTTAGTTGTCACACTAGTGACTGCAAAATATAGATGGAACAAACCAAATAATGTGCCAGAAGGCTCACCTGTATCTGCGAGGCGTGCAGGTCCATGGTGATTATGTGATCGGCTCCTGACACTGACAACATGTTGGCCACCAGCTTTGCAGAGATGGGAGCCCGACTCTGTTTAGAAAAACATTGCTAATCTCTATTCTCATACAATGCATGCAGAAGGTCCATTGAGAAAATGCAATTAAAACAATTTACTAAGAGGGAGATCAATTTCCTTTCCGAATTAGCTTTAGCAGTTATATTCTAATCAACCAAATTGGTTTGCCCAATATGGCATTTCTGTAAAGCAGTCAAATATATGAAATCAAAGCAAATAGACTGATTTATATGGATGTGAAGTGTGTTGATGCTGTGAACAGAACAAACTATTTAAGTTTCCCTCACCCCCACCTTGTCCTTCTTGTCTTGTCTTGCATATGGGAAACAGGGGATGACAGCCGTGACTCGTGAGGCAGAGGCAATCTTACAGGCATTGATCATGATGAGGAGCTCCATTAAGTTATCATTAATCTCACCACAACCACTCTGGACAATGTAGACATCCTCTCCTCTGACACTCTCCCCGATCTCCACGCTGCAGGATCAAATCATAGACTGTCAGACAGTAGGCTATACATGGTGACAGGTAGAGAACATGAAGACCAATCTGTTAATGTACATAAATCATGGCATCATGGGCTTCCAGGTCAATAGACAAAAACACTCAGCGAATGATCCATATATTTACAAAAAAAAGAAAATGCTGTTCAAAATTTTAAAACCCCTCACGCGCACTCTCAATAAAATCAACTATATGTAGGCTACTAAGATTGTCTGATGCTTTAAGCAAACGGTGATTCAATAATTAAGAATGACTCAAGAGGGAGCCAGAGATCAAGATAGCCTAACCAGCCGGGGGAAAGGGTTCCTGAACCACCACCTCCCACTGGCCTTCGCAGATTCTGCCATTACGCTCCCGAAGTTTCCGATAATAGGTTACACCAGGGGTCGGCAACCTTTTCCATTTGGAATGCCAATTTATCTTACCCTTTCTAACGATCTGCTCGCCAGTTATGATTTTCATCTCCACATTTGTGAAAGCATTTAATTTATTTTATAATAAAGCCTTCATATCGCAAAATCATTGTCATGTGATTAATAAAAATTATCTAAAAATGAATTATACAAATCTAAAAGTATTGCCATCTATGTAAAAATAGCCTACGTAAATTCAACAATAAAAACATTGCAGCCAGCAGTAAGAAATATCCTGATAAAAAATAAATCACATGGTTATGCATGGCCTGTCTGCAAGAAACTTGAAACATTGTATCAACTAGGTCCAGCCACAAGCTTGCACAAATAAACTTAAGACATTGTATAAAATATTCTGGACCCTCAGAGTTTTACCAGTGAGCTTCAGACAGACACAGATGTGGGCTATTTGAGCAGGAGATAAGAAGCAATCAGGTAAGACAACTTTATGGTGGTTCCACCGGATCAGAGCGTGACCCCCCCCTCTCACTCCAAGTGTTTATCAAAAGGGCTGGAAAGATTTTTCAAATAGGCTACATTGAGGAACTATTGTCATTCTCTTTGGACCAAAAATATAAACGCAACATTTAAAGTGTTGGTCCTATATTTTTATGAGCTGTATTATAAAATATCCCAGAAATGTTCCAAACAGCCTGATCAACTCTATGCGAAGGAGATGTGTTGGTCTGCATGAGGCAAATGGTGGTCAGTATCTGGTGTGACTGGTTCTGGTCCATGTCCCTACATTTGATTTTTTTTAGTATCTATGACTAATAGATGCATATCTGTATTCCCAGTCATGTGAAATCCATAGATTTGGGCTTAATGAATATATTTAACATTTACTGATTTCCATATATGAACTGTAACTCAGTAAAATTGTTGAAATGTTGCATTTATATTTTTGTTCAGTATAAAATTACTTGCTGTTTGAGGTGAAGAAAAACTTACTTTAAGAAGTTCCTCAGCTCATTAGTGGTGGTGAGTGAAGACAGACGTACTATCAGATCTCCAAGTGGGCACATTTATAAGCCTACATTTGTGCGCAGGCCAGGTAGCCTAGGCCTACTTCTATGCGTATTCAGGTGTGCATCCTTAATCAACATTGACAGGAGCACTCCAAACAAAACAATTAATAAATTGACAAATCGTAAATGGAACAAAAATAAACCAAAACTTTTTTTCCACAAGTGTAGACTAGGTTGTGTGCTCTGCAAACGTGTCAACTCTGAAAATGGGAACTGTAAAAGACAAATCTTAATAATAAAGAATGTATTAACAGAAATTAACCAAAAAAACATTGTAGGTTACAAATTCTGGGAATTAACAGTAAATGTACTACTGGTGGTATTGGTGTGCCATCCCCGCAGCCTCCGCAATGGATTAGTCCACTGAAACAGGCGTCAATCAAGACGTGTCATTTTTTGCAACTGCTCAACAAAACAATCTCAGGTTGACCAACAGCCCATCAACCAGTCAACTAAATGGGGTCAGGCCTAATTCAGTCATACATTCCTGTCCTAACATTTATTCTGTCGTTTAAAGCTGCAATATGTAATTATTTGGGCGACCCAACCAAATTCACATAGAAATCTGAGTCATAGATCGGTCACTCATTTAATGCAAGACTAAGGAGCAGTAAATACCCCTTGTAGGCATTTTCTATGCTTCCCATTCTTACATTTTCTGCATCTTTTACTTTTCTGTTTTGTTCACTTCAAACAGCTGAAAAATACAATATTTATTTTAGCGAAAATATATTTTGCAGCGGTTTAGATGGTACAGTGACTATTTTATACATTGCTTGTTTCTTCACAAACTGAAATTAGGCAAACTATTATAATTTTAGCAACCAGGAAATGGCAGAGTGATTCCTGCATATTATACCACCACCATTTAACTTGAAGAAACTGGAGTTTGAACAACCCTATGGATGTCAACGCTCAGGATCAGCACCATCATTACAAACCTCCAGGTAAACCAACTCCTCAGGCGTTTACATCTCAAAAGGCACTTGTTACTTATACCCGGCCACAGGTAAGCAAGTCAAAGACTACTGGATCATGGGATTTTATATCACTAATAGGAACAGTACAACAACTCACGAGTAGCGAGTAATATGGCAATATGAAAAGATACGTTGTCTTATCAAAACAGTTTAAATTATGTTGAAGGGAAAATCAGTTGTTACAAATCAACTACCCTTAGTAGAGCAGTGGTTCCCTACCCTTTCCGGTTACACAATTTTGCTCTTTCCAGAGTACACCCTCATGTGCATTTTACCAGTAGAGCTATGGTCTTTTGTAGCCCAAAGGACACCAGATGGCAGTATTGAGTAGTGTCATCTTACCGTCCAAATGCATCGTAAGCAGCCTGCAATACATTTGTATCGCTCGCTCTCATGAACATACCATTAAATGAAGTTGAGGAAATTGAAGCCTACGCAGCCTGTAATGGGGTAAGGCAGCATAAAATGAAAAAAAAAAAGATAACAGGGAAAATATGCATACTTTCCTTATGAAACACCATTTTCTGCCAACATGCTAGTGGCTAAATGCAAATCCCGGATGTTGTGTATCGCGTTCGCAGTACACACTAGATAAACTAGTAATATCATCAACCATGTGTAGTTAACTAGTGATTATGATTGATTGATTTTTACAAGGTAATTTTAATGCTAGCTAGCAACTTACCTTGGCTTCTTACTGCATTCGCGTAACAAGCAGGCTCCTCGTGGAGTGCAATGAGAGGCAGGTGGTTAGAGCGTTGGACTAGTTCATTGTAAGGTTGCAAAATTGAAGGTAAAAATCTGTCATTCTGCCCCTGAACAAAGCAGTTAACCCACAGTTCCTAGGGCGTCATTGAAAATAAGAATGTGTTCTTAACTGACTTGCCTAGTTAAAGGTGTATAAAAAAAATGTAATTAAAAATCAGCCAAGTCGATTTCCGATTGTTATTTAAACTTGAAAATCGACCCTATTTAATCAGCCATTCCGATCAATCGGTCGACCTCTAGTGTGTATATGTCGATTTCTTCATTTAAATAATGAGAAACTCCACTGTCTAATTATGTAAGTCTGGGCAGCGAGTACATAGTACCAGTAGATAGTGTCCTTTACCCCTGAAAAAAAAGATGCAGGAATGGCCATATGCAGGAACTCCCAGGGCCACAATCACACACTATTGGGCCTTTGTGATAGGTCTCGAGTCATAATTATGCCTAAACCACTACGATTTCTGCAAACAATTATTAAAAACTGATTTGAAACCTAACCTTAACCACACTGCTAACATTGCGCCTAACCCTAACCTTAAATTATGACCCCAATTTTTGTTTTAGGCTGTGGTAACCAGTGACAACCTGCGAATTGTTACTTTCCTCTTCTATCCTTGTTTTGGTCTAACATGCTGAGTGCACATTGGCTAATGGCAGTAGTCCTTGACCAATCGCGTCGTAGCACTGCTCATACTAAAAACATTATCAGACCATCACCCGACAAGGGTCTGGAAAATAGAACAGCCATCATCGGCATGCCCTTCACCCACTCAAACTACGCGAGTCCAGAGGTACTGATCCTAGTCCAAGTTCATACATAGGATTTCACCCCGATCATGAAAATTCGTCTGGGCCGGCAAAAAACGTGTTGTGTATGCCCGGCATTACAATAGTAGTCCACATGGATTTTAGGCTGTTGCAGTTCCAACGTTAGGCCTCCTGCCCTTACCGTCTACTTTTTTAACAACAAAGCTAAGTAATGCTAGTTAGCTAGCTAGATTATTTGTGGAACACGTTGGCCGTAAGCTAATTTAGTTAGCTAACTAGCAACAATAACTACCACACTCCCTCGCGCTTTCAATCGGCCATGTGGGCTAACTTTAGCTAACTGGCTAACGTTACTGTAGACTAGCTAACAACCAAAGCAACATTCCCAGGCAGAACATTCACCCACTGGTAAAATAACTAACCGTAGCTAGCTGGTACTCGGTCAAATATATTAATTGTTTAAAACACTTTTAACCTACCATGTCTCCTGGTTGCTGAATTTTTTGGTCACAACCTTCCCCAGCTCAAGTCCCAGGCGGTCGGATATTTTTTGGCCAAGGTCCGGATGAGAGGTACCGCTGAATATCTTTATGTTAGGCATTTTGGAGGAATCCGGATTAAGTAACCAAATAACACCCTCACATAAATACCCGGCTAACAAGCAAAACCAGTTCGCTAGCTTCTCTGTATCTAGTATCTAACCCACCAACAGGAGCCTATGAACTTGCGACGGTGACTCTTTCCACTGTGGTTTAGTTTCAGCTGCCAAACGAGAATGAGTTGGGTCGTTGTCTCATGCCTTTTTCGGATTCTTTCTTCTTATTAAAATGTGTATTGTCGGATCGCAACCAGCTGAATGCTGCATATACACCGCCACCTACTGTACTGGAGTGTGAGGCCGACCTCTTCTACCTCGATGAGGTTTACCGGTGGTTGGCATCCAATGTCATTGGCGCATTACTGCCACCAGCTGGACGGGGTATTGAATTGAGAAAATTAAAAAACTGCGTGAATGGGGAAAAACGAGATCATATAAAATACCAAATTAGACAAGTCAACTAACAAAACCCATCCTACTTCTTCAGTCACAGTCCACTCCAAAATACATCCTTACACAGGCTCAGAGGTCTGTGATAGCGGAACATTTACCGACAGGATTTCTTGAATGTTCTCGGCTATGAAATCCTGAAGACCCCAAAAAGGTACAGCTGCATTCACAATGATTCCAATTTTCTTCAACTTCTTCTCCACTTGTGCTGTACAGATTATAAACACTGCAATAAATAATACAAAGTCCACTTTTTTAACATGTAGCATTTCACTATCCCTCGGTTCACTGGTCTTGGTGGCTCTACTACCATTGCTTCTTCCCCGCCACTCGTTCCTTCCAATCTTCTCACCGCCTCCAGATAGGAGACACACTGGACACTCCTTACCCTCGCCACCTCATTCTCACTCACCCTAACAAGGCACCCCAGGAATTTAGGCACATGTTCACCTCCACAGTTGCAGAATTTCACTTCATGATACTCTTCCCTTCTGCACACACTTGACACGTGACCAAATCTTTTACATTTATGACACTGAAGGGGCTTGTGCACAAAAGCTCTTACAGGGTACCTTAGGAATCCTAACTTATATGAGAAGGGAGAGACTCTTTATCAAAAAACAGTAGCATGGATGAAGTTAATTTCTTTTCTCCGTCCACCAACCGGCCAGTCGACGTGCACCAACCACTCCATTTACACTACCAGTCAAAAGTTTGGACACACATTTACTCATTCAAGGGTTTTTCTTTGTTTACATTTTTTTTCTACAATGTAGATTAATAGTGAAGACATCAAAACTACGAAATAACACATATGGAATCATGTAGTCACCAAAAAAGTGTTAAACAAATCAAAATATATTTTATATTTGAGATTCTTCAAAGTAGCCACCCTTTACCTTGATGACAGCTTTGCACACTCTTGGCATTCTCTCAACCAGCTTCATGAGGTAGTCACCTTGAATGCATTTCAATTAAGTTTAGGTGCACCTTGTTTTTTTGTGGAATTTCTTTCCTACTTAATGCGTTTGAGCCAATCAGAAGATAGCCCTATTTGGTAAAAGACCAAGTCCATATTATGGCAAGAACAGCTCAAATAAGCAAAGAGAAATGACAGCCCATCATTAATTTAAGACATGAAGGTCAGTCAATCCGGAAAATTACAAGGACTTTGAAAGTTTCTTCAAGTGCAGTCACAAAAACCATCAAGAGCTATGATGAAACTGGCTCTCATGAGGACCGCCACAGGAAAGGCAGACTCAAAGTTACCTCTGGTGCAGAGGATAAGTTCATTAGAGTTACCAGCCTGCCCTAATAAATGCTTCACAGAGTTCAAGTACTAGAAACATCTCAACATCAACTGTTCAGAGGAGACTGTGTGAATCAAGCCTTCAATGATCGAATTGCTGCAAAGAAACCACTACTAAAGGACACCAATAATAAGAAGAGACTTGCTTGGGCCAAGAAACACAAGCACTAGACATTAGAATGGTGGAAATCTGTCCTTTGGTCTGATGAATCCAAATTTGAGATGAGATATTTGGTTCCAACCGCCGTGTCTTTGTGAGACGCAGAGTAGGTGAACGGATGCGGAGATCACATGCGGAGATCATCCTTTCACTTACTCTGCGTCGAGTAGGTGAACGGATGATCTCTGCATGTGTGGTTCCCACCGTGAAGCATGGAGGAGGAGATTTATTTAGAATTCAAAGCACACTTAACCAGCATGGCTACCACAGCATTCTGCAGCGATATGCCATACCATCTGGTTTGCGTTTATTGGGACTATCATTTGTTTTTCAACAGGACAATGACCCAACACACCTCCAGGCTGCGTAAGGGCTATTTGACCAAGAAGGAGAGTGATGGAGTTCTGCATCAGATCACCCAACCTCAACCCAATTGAGATGGTTTGGGATGAGTTGGACCGCAGAGTGAAGGAAAAGCAGCCAACAAGTTCTCAGCATATCTGGGAACTACTTCAAGACTGTTGGAAAAGCATTCCAGGTGATGCTGGTTGAGAGAATGCCAAGAGTGTGCAAAGCTGTCATCAAGGCAAAGGGTGGCTAGTTTGAAAAATATAAAATAGATTTGGATTTTTTTTAACACTTTTTGGGTTACTATAAGATTTCTGTTATTTCATAGTTGTTATGTCTTCACTGTTATTCTACAATGTAGAAAATAGTAAAAATAAATAAAAACCCTTGAATGAGTAGGTGTGTCCAAACTTTTGGCTGTTACTGTATGTCTTCAATTACATCCTCAGCCTTTACTTCTTGCACCACCCCAGAAATAACACCCTTGATAGGCACACTGCTACAAAAAAAATCTATACAGGAAACATTCCACTCCGATATCTTTTTGAGTCTTAAAACAAGTTTCTTCTGATCCGCAGACACACACACATAAAAAGCACCCTTCTTGTGAATCTCACCCACACTTCCTCGACAAGTTAAGCGGATTTCCCAGGTAGCATTGATTCAAAACGCTCACTCTGAGTAAAACAAATCAAGTTGCTTCCTGTTTTCCTCCACAGCTTTACTTCTCTTGTTTCCTTTTTTCTTTGCCACTGTAACCCTCTCATTCTCACTCTCTGTGCTATTATCTTCACCCGACTCACTAGCAGTTTCAAACCAAACCTCCATTTTTGCCATCTTCCCGCTTCCTATCGTGAGGCCGCCCTATTAATCTATTTATCTTATCTAGCCCTGTGTTTCCTCCTACTGTTCTGGAGTGTGAATTCATTACAGTCTGTGACACAAAAAGGGAAGGGTAAAAAGGACAAAGAAATGTGCCTTACCAGCTAACCCTACACCCATTAAAACCTCACCACTATTCCACTACTTGGCCCTATCGTGTTCAACGCACTGTGGTATCCCGGAGGGTCTACCCCAGGGGTTGGTGATAGAGGGGAGGTACATGCCGCGACGTTGGCTCCCTCTGCTGGGAGTACCCAGGCTGGGCACCCCGACGCTAATGGCACCAATTAGGGGTAATTAGGGGAGAGTGCCAACCAGCCGTGCAGGCCACATAAATGGAGCACCGTAGAGCAACACAAGAGAGAAAAAGAGAGAGGCAACGGGTGACCCTATAGGGGAAATAAAACTCCCAGAGACACGGAGCTGAATATGAGAAGGACCGACCCAACCCTAAGTTATTATGTTGTTACATCATTTTTTTGTTGCCTAGTAAAGTTGTGTTTTCTGACTAGAACCTCCCTGTCCCTGTCTCTGTGTCCATCTCTGTGCGCTCAACCCAACACTCCACAGTTTACCACATACGGTAGAGAACACAAGCATCTCAGTAGCTTTGGGTGCCGTGGGGTTGAGCATACGCAGATTACCATGGAGGAACTGTTGGCTCAGTTTATCCTCAGCCAGCAGAAGCAACAGGCTCTCCAGGTTAGGTAATCCAGCTGAAAGGTGGTACGGCCCAGGAGTCTAGCCCGAATCAGTTCCTGGTCAAGCTAACGGAGAAGGATGTATTTGTGCACCTTCGAGAAGACGGCACAGCGGGAAAGGTGGCCCAGCCTTTTGGCACCCTACCTCTCCGGGAAGGCCCAGAAGTCCTACCTCGACTTGAATGCCAACCAGGCAGCGAATTATGAGGGACTCAAACGCAAGATCCTGAGCCGTTATGGATCCAGCCTCGCACGCCGTGTACATGCCTGCCGGAGCCATGCCTGCCGCATCCTCCAGTTCCAGGGTAACCCGGATGGCGAGTTACGTCACCTCCTGTTGGGCACACACCGAGACGGCCCCTCCGATGGTTCCAGTACGAATTGATGGTGTCGACACCAGTTCTCTGCTGGACTCCGGCAGCATGGTGACCCTGGCCCAACCGCAGGGGCTCACACAAGAGGGGAAAGACAAACTGTGGGATGAAGAGATGACGGTCTCTTGTGTACATGGGGACAGGAAGAGGTACCCAACCGTGCTGGTATGGATAACCACCCCGAGGGGGGAGGACAGATGCGTTTGGGTTCCTAACCTGCCCATCTCCTCAGTAGAGATTGCCCGATCTTTCAGGCAGTGGGGAGGAGGGACCTGGGGAGGCGCATGAGGAAAAAGGACTGTCGCCTGCGCAACCCACGTCCCGCCGTATGAGATGTCCACTGTCGGACCAGGAGGATGTAGATGACCCTGTGCATGGAAACGAGCCATCGTCAGAGGAGGACCTCAGGCTCCCCTTTATGGAGGTGGAGGCACCAAATGGGCCGCCCGACAAGGGAATCCTCACTGGCCAGTTCGGGACGGCCCAGTTAGAGGACGCCAACCTCCAGAACGCGAGGGGCAAGTGATCGCGGTGAAAGGCGCGCTGTTACCTGGGGTAAGTGAGTGGCGCTACCCACACTTCGCCATCAAGCCTAATTTATTATATCAGATAGTAAAGCGCAATGGGGAGACAAAATAATTGTTCCTCATACCCAGCCAGTATGTTAGTACAGTCTTGCAGCTCGCCCACACCCACCTGCTCGGGGCACACCTGGGGAAGGAGAAAACCAGTGAGCAGATTGGGAATCAATCCCACTGGCCCGGAGTCAAGCGCGCCATTGAGGACTACTGCCGTACCTGCCCAGAAGTGCCAGATCACAGCCCTGAGGGCATATTATAGAAACCCTTCGGTTCCCCTGCCCATTATAGAGGTGCCGTTTGAGCGGGTGGCGATGGATCTGGTGGGTCCGTTGGTGAAGAGCACGAGGGGACACAAATACATCCTGGTAATTGTGGATTATACCACCCGGTATCCAGAGGCGATCCCGTTTTTATTTATTTATTTATTTTGCCTTTATTTATTTAACACAGAGTTACACATGGAATAAGCATAACATAGTCAATAATACAGCGGAACAAAATAAAACAAAATGTCTATGTACATTGAGTGCAAATGTGGTAAAATAAGGGAGTTAAGACAATAAATAGGCCACGGTGGCGGAGTAATTACAATATAGCAATTGAAACACTGGAATGGTAGATGTGCAGAAGATGAATGTGCAAGTAGAGATACTGGGGTGCAAAGGAGCAAGATAAATAAATAAATACTGTATGGGGACGAGGTAGGTAGATAGATGGGCTGTTTACAGATGGGCTATGTACAGGTGCAGTGATCTGTGAGCTGCTCTGACAGCTGGTGCTTAAAGCTAGTGAGGGAGATATGAGTCTCCAACATCAGAGATTTTTGCAGTTCGTTCCAGTCATTGGCAGCAGAGAACTGGAAGGAAAGACGACCAAAGGAGGAATTGGCTTTGGGGGTGACCAGTGAGATATACCTGCTGGAGCGCGTGCTACGAGTGGGTGCTGCTATGGTGACCAGTGAGCTGAGATAAGGCGGGGCTTTACCTAGCAGAGACTTGTAGATAACCTGTAGCCAGTGGGATTGGCGAGGAGTATGAAGCAAGGGCCAACCACCGAGAGCGTACAGGTCACAATGGTGGGTAGTGTATGGGGCTTTGGTGGCAAAATGGATGGCACTGTGATAGACTGCATCCAGTTTGTTGAGTAGAGTGTTGGAGGCTATTTTATGCTCCCGTTACGCACAATGACAGCGAAAGGTATTGCACGGGAACGCTTCCATCTATTCAGTCAGGTGGATATTCCACGGGAAATCCTGACGGACCAGTGCACCACATTCATGTCTCGTGTAATGAAAGATGTCTGAATCAAACAGGTGAGGACCAGTGTGTACCATCCACAAAAGGATGGGCTAGTCAAACGATTCAATAAGACCCTAAATCAGATGCTGAAGAAGGTCATCGAGAGAGACGGGAGGAACTGGGACCAGCTGTTGCCCCACCTGATGTTCTCGGTGAGCGAGGTACCACAAGCGTCCACTGAGTTCTCCCCCTTTGAGCTCTTGTATGGCCGTCGGCCCTGCGGACTGCTGGACCTAGCCAAGGAGGTCTGGGAGGACCAACCGAAGCCCCTTTACAGAGTGGTGGAACACGTGGAGGAGATGACGGAGAGGATTAAAGTGATTTAGTCAGTGGTGTGGGAGCACATGGCCTTGGCGCAACACGCCCAGGAGCGTATATACAACAGAGAGCAAATTCCTGGCTGCGTGGCCCTACGACATCGTTGAGCGGGTAGGCGACGTCCATTATAAGGTCCGCCAACCGTCGAAGTTTCCATGGGGGAAGACCACAGCCCGACCCAACGACAAGCTCTCTGAGAGTTGGTCCAGTGGAATACGACCGTGTTCTCCAAGGCGCCGGGGCACACAGATCTTGTGGAACATCATATACACACACGTCCGGGACAAAAAGTGTGTAAATGGCCATACTGGATACCAGAAGCCCGGAGGAGCAGTCTAGAGGGAAATGACTGCAAAAACGGACGGAACTGTCTAATTCTGAAATGACTTCCGGGGCCTGAACGAGGTCATTAAATTTGACGCCTACCCCATGCCCCAGGTGGACGAACTGATCGACCACTAGGGAAGAGGAAGGCGATATACAGTTGAAACCGGAAGTTTACATACACTTAGGTTGTAGTCATTAAAACTTGTTTTTCAACCACTCCATACATTTATTTTTAACAAACTATAGTTTTGGCAAGTCGATTAGGACATCTACTTTGTGCATGACACAAGTAAGTTTTCCAGCAATTGTTTACAGACAGATTATTTCACTTATAATTCACTGTATCACAATTCCAGTGGGTCAGAAGTTTACATACACTAAGTTGACTGTGCCTTTAAACAGCTTGGAGAATTCCAGAAAATATGTCATGGCTTTAGAAGCTTCTGATAGGCTAATTGACATAATTCGAGTCAATTGGGGGTGTACCTGTGGATGTATTTCAAGGCCTACCTTCAAACTCAGTGCCTCTTTGCTTGGCATCATGGGAAAATCAAAATAAATTGTAGGCCCCCACAAGTCTGGTTCATCCGTGGGAGCATTTTCCAAACGCCTGAAGGTACCACGTTCATCTGTACAAACAATAGTACGCAAGTATAAACACCATGGGACCATGCAGCCGTCATACCGCTCAGGAAGGAGACGTGTTCTGTCTCCTAGAGATGAACGTACATTGGTGCGAAAAGTGCAAATCAATCCCAGAACAACAGCAAAGGACCTTGCGAAGATGCTGGAGGAAACAGGTACAAAGTATCTATATCCACAGTAAAACGAGTCCTACATTGACATAACCTGAAAGGTCACTCAGCAAGGAAGAAGCCACTGCTCCAAACCGCCATAAAAAAGCCAGACTACGGTTTGCAACTGCACAATGGGACAAAGATCATACTTTTTGGAGAAATGTAATTTGGTCTGATGAAACAACAATCGAACTGTTGGCCATAATGACCATCGTTATGTTTGGAGGAAAAAGGGGGAGGCTTGAACACCATCCCAACCGTGCAGCACGGGGGTGGCAGCATCATGTTTGGGGGCGCTTTGCTACAGGAGGGTCTGATGCACTTTACAAAATAGATGGCATCACGAGGATGGAAAATTATGTGGATATATTGAAGCAACATCTCAAGACATCAGTCAGGAAGTTAAAGCTTGGTCGCAAATGGGTCTTCCAAATGGACAATGATCCCAAGCATACTTCAAAGTTGTGTGAAAATGGCTTAAGGACAACAAAGTCAATGTTTTGGAGTGGCCATCACAAAGCCCTGAGCTCAATCCCATAGAAAATGTGTGGGCAGAACTGAAAAAGCATGTGCGAGCAAGGAGGCCTACAAACCTCACTCAGTTACACCAGCTCTGTCAGGAGTAATGGGCCAAAATTCACCCAACTAGTTCACCCAACTAAATTCACCCAACAAAATTCACCCAACTAAATTCACCCAACTCATTCTCTCTATGATTATTCTGACATTTCACATTCTTAAAATAAAGGGGTGATCCTAACTGACCTAAGACAGGGAATTTTCACTAGGATTAAATGTCAGGAATTGTGAAAACTGAGTTTAAATGTACTTGGCTAAGGTGGATGTAAACTTCAGACTTCAACTGTACGTCAGTGTCCTGGACCTGACGAAGGGGTACTGGCAGGTGCTGCTGGCAGCAGCCTCCCAGGAGAGGATGGCCTTCTCCACCCCAGGGGGGCTCTACCACTACCGGGTTCTTCTTTTTGGGCTTCACAGGTCCCCAGCAACCTTCCAGTGACTCATGGACAGTGTCCTGTGCCCACACCGTGAGTACGCTGCTGCTAATTTGTATGATATAATCGTGCACAGTGACAGTTGGGAGTCCCATCGCTGTGGGCTACAGGCGGTGGTGGATGTGCTAAGGGATGCGGGGCTGACCGCGAACCCCCATAAGTGCAAGCTGGGCTACACCAAGGTGGAGTACGTGGGCTATCTGGAAATGTGAAGCCCCAAGAAAAAAAATGCTGCCATTGGTGAATGGCCGGTCCCCTGAACCAATAGGCAGGGTGTAGGCAAGTTGTTCCTGGGGTTAGCAGGCTATTACAGTCTATTTGTACCTAACTTTACCGCAATAGCTTCTCCCCACACAGACCTAGCGAAGGCACGCCTACCCCAGATGGTGCGATGGACGGAGGACATCGAGGCGGCATTCCAGGCCCTGTTTTCACCCGATACTCGCCACCCCAGACTTCTCAAAAAATCTCCTGGTCCACACCAACGCGTCTGACACGGGTGGAGGCCGTCTTGTCCCTAGAGCAGGAAGGCGAGGAGCACTCCATGTATGTTCTCCAGAGGGAGAAGTACTCGATTGCCGAGAAGGTGAAGTGGGTGCTGGACACCCTCAAATATTACCTCCTTGGGAGGAATTTCACCTTGGTCAACATGCCCGACTCATGTGGATGGCAAGAGGTAAGAACACGAATGACCGCTTCACCCGCTGGTTCCTGTCCTTATAGCGATTCTCTTTCTCTGTTATCCACAGGTCGGGGGCAATGCGGATGCCCTCTCCAGGAGGGACGCAAACCTAGTCCTAAGCACGCGCAAACCTAGTCCTGAGCACGCCTCCCAACTGGTCGGGGGTGGGTTGGTATCCCGGGAGGTCTACCCCGGGGGTGGGTGATAGAGGGGAGGAACGTGCTGTGTTTCCCCGGCTGGACACCCCGACACTGATGGCACCAATTAGGGGTAATCACCACTATAAACCCATCTTCCTCTACTACTCTCTTCACTGCCTCAGCATATGACACCTGTACTACTCTGATCCTGGCAACCTCAATTGCCTTTCTCTCACCGGACACTTCTGATCTCCAGCACCATGGGTACCCCTACAGTTACCACACACAATGTTTTGCACCAATACTACACATTCCTTTGACTCATGCCCACCTGCACACTTACCACATCTAGGAATATCCCTCCTACACACTGCTGCAACATGACCATAAGCTTGGCACCTAAAACACTATAATGGGTTTGAAACAAAATCTCTCACAGGATAACTGACACATCCTAGTTTGACTTTGTCGGGTAAAGACTGCATCAAAACTCAGCAGGACAGACAGTGTTGTCTCTGTTTCACCACACTCTCTACCAGGTCTGTCACTCACTTGTGTGTCAAATGTTTTGGCAAAACACATGCGCATACAACCTGACTGGATAGGAATGTTAGGGGCTCGTTCTCCGCTCTGGTTCAGTGGTGGGCGGGGATGGACAGTACAGTGTAGGCTAATGTCTACGGTAGTACATTGCAGGAAGAAATATAGATAGAAGCATTGTATTGGAGGCTAAGCATTTGTTTCACCTGTCCTGATCAGTGTTGATGAAGACAAGGAGATAGACAACCACTCTCAATGTGAAGCCCTTGGCCTAGTAGTGCATTGATCTGCATAGGCCAAAATATTGTCAGAAGCTGTCTACTAACTATATTGGCAAGAAATAAAAATGGTTTGCACCTTCATATACTACAGTCATTGGTTTGCACATATATCCTCCATCCATGCATCCTAGTGGAAACTCCTATGTGTAAGTCTGTTTTTTCCCTTGTAATTTTTCCAGCCCTCCTTACCTTGAGGAAAAAGGGAGCCAACAACTAGTTGTACAACGCACCCTGAACCCCCCTCCCCCTACAAGTTACACGAATAAACATTCTGTTGTGTTCCTCTCATTAGTAGACAACTAGACATTCTTACTCCTCTCACTCGATTACTGAGCATTCTGACCTTGGGTTTGCCTGTTACCATAAATAATAGATAAACAACAGAATATTTGACATTTGGTTAGATTTTGTTGTTGTTGCAGTCAACATTCACACACATTCCTATTTAGCTGTTATTCAATTCAGATGTATGCAGCAGTGGATGAGCAAAGTATATGAACATAGCTATTGTGCAATGTATAATCCATGCTAACCACATGTTACAGGGCCTAGCAATGTACCAGGATAGTCTGAACTATTCCTCATAAAGAAAAAAAGATTGAATGCTGCCATCTGCTGAGGGGAACTAAAACTTCATGATAACTAGTCAACAAGTTTGACCAGTTTATCCGAGGCTTCTATAATCTAAAGTAAATATATTGTAGTCTCTCTAAACAAGTGCCTATTCATCAAAGCAATGTCTGAAAAAATATATATACTGCATCAGTCAAATGTTTGGACACAGCTACTCATTCAAGGGTTTTTCTTTATTAAAAAAAACATTTCTACAATGTAGAATAATAGTGAAGACGTCAAAACTATTAAATAACACATATAGAATCATTTAGTAAGCAAAAAAGTGTTAAACAAACCAAAATAGATGTTAGATTTTATATTATTCAAAGTAGCCACCCTTTACCTTGATGACAGCTTTGCACACTCTTGGCATTCTCTCAACCAGCTTCATGAGGTAGTCACCTTGAATGCATTTCAATTAAGTTTAGGTGTGCCTTGTTTTTTTGTGGGATTTCTTTCCTTCTTAATGCATTTGAGCCAATCAGTTGTGTTGTGACAAGGTAGGGGTGGTGTACAGAAGACAGCCCTATTTGGTAAAAGACCAAGTCCATATTATGGCAAGAACAGCTCAAATAAGCAAAGAGAAACAACAGTCCATCATTACTTTAAGACATGAAGGTCAGTCAATCCGGAAAATTTCAAACACTTTGACAGTTTCTTCAAGTGCAGTCACAAAAACCATCAAGAGCTATGATGAAATTGGCTCTCATGAAGACCGCCACAGGAAAGGAAGACCCAGAGTTACCTCTGCTGCAGAGGATAAGTTCATTAGAGTTACCATCCTCAGAACTTGCAGCCCAAATAAATCCTTCACAGAGTTCAAGTAAGAGACACATCTCAACATCAACTATTCAGAGGAGACTGTGTGAATCAGGCCTTCATGGTCGAATTGCTGCCAAAGAAACTGTACTAAATGACACCAATAAGAAGAAGAGACTTGCTTGGGCCAAGAAACACGAGCAGTGGACATTAGACCGGTGGAAATCTGTCCTTTGGTCTGATGAATCCAAATGTGAGATTTTTGGTGCCAACTGCCGTGTCTTTGTGAGACGCAGAGTTGGTGAACGGACGATCTCTGCATGTGTGGTTTTCACTGTGAAGCATGGAGAAGGTGTAACGATGTGGGGGTGCTTTGCTGGTGACACTGTCTGTGAATGATTTAGAATTCAAGGCACACTTAACCAGCATGGCTACCACAGCATTCTGCAGCGATACACCATCCCATCTGGTTGCGCTTAGTGAGACTATAATTTGTTTTTCAACAGGACAATGACCCAACATACCTCCAGCGGGTGTAAGGGCTATTTGACCAAGAAGGAGAGTGATGGAGTGCTGCATTAGATGACCTGGCCTCCACAATCACCCAACCTCAACCCAATTGAGATGGTTTTGGATGAGTTGGACCGCAGAGTGAAGGCAAAGCAGCTAAAAAGTGCTCAGCATATGTGGAAACTCCTTCAAGACTGTTGGAAAAGCATTCCAGGTGATGCTGGTTGAGAGAATGAGTGTGCAAAGCTGTCATCAAGGCAAAGGGTGGCTACTTTGAATAATCTAAAATCTTAAATCGATTTGGATTTGCTTAACACTTTTTGGGTTACTACATTATTTCATATGTGTTATTTCATAGTTTTGATGTCTTCACTATTATTCTACAATGTAGAAAATAGTAAAAATAATAAAGAAAAATCCTTGAATGAGTAGCTGTGTCCAAACTTTTGACTGTTACTGTATATGAAGTAACATATTTAGCATTTTGTGGAGTCAATCTATTTGCAGACAAACTACACAGACTACAAGTAAAATGTAATATCAACACTTGTTGAGGGTCTTTAAGATCCATGCAACATAAGGACTGTATACATTCTCAGAAAGATGTCATACAGTCCGCGGAGAGAAGAAAATGGAGACCTCATCTGAAAGCAGGAATCAAAACCTCATTTTTATTTTATATTTATTCCATAAACATTATTACAAAACTCAGCAAGTTACCAATATTACATTGTCACCATACAGGCTTGTTCACAAATATTTAAACCTTTGCAACAGTTACAACAAAACAAAATGATACTAGAATGATTTATAAAACAGCAATAAAATCACAAATATGTCTTTATTTCAGTTTTTCTTTTTGTTTTATCATACTTTTTACACAGTAGCACTACACTCCCACAACAAGATTGGTCTGATTACAAAACTTCCGACAAAATGTTACAACTTTTTTCCCAGTGTTTTCCTTCTCTCCTTTTATAATTTTTTTTGTCATGTTTGTTATTTTGGTTTTTAAAACCAAAGGCATGTCATTATACATCCCTTTCACTGCCTATAAAGGCGAAAAAAGGGTATCCACATTTACAAATACTTCACAACACTTTCTAAGAAAAATATACACTTAGAAAATATTTTACAAATTGGCACACTGAAAAATATACAAGATTCATGGAGGATGTCAGGAGTTCTTGTGGAATCCCTCTGGCAACAACTCTGACAATATTTATAAAGCTCAATATTCTTTTCAACAAAAATGGCAAAACACAATTCTAATTAATGTCAAAATCATGGCAGAATTACATCAAACATAACAGTATCTTATACATTCATAAATAGGGCACAGAGGATTTATTCATCCTTTTTTCAGTTACCTGTAAGTTCATTTGCCTTCAAGCACCTTTCCCAGGCAGCTCAACAGTGGTACATCATATAAAACTCGTGTTGGAGAGGAAGTCAAATACATTCAATTAACAATGGGCTGATATAAGGCAGTCTACTCCACACCACCTGGTGGTGACACCTGTCCTGATCCCCAGTCTCAATGGCTAGCCTGGCAACTTGGAGAAGATGGAGGGGAAGGGGGGTTTCGAGAGACAAAAGGTCTTCACAATAAATATTCAATCTCTGATGGATAGTATCAATTCATGTCAATTGAAATAAATTGTAGAAATCTAATACAGAGCTCCATGTTTGTGCAGTGGTAGGTGAATCCATGAGATTACATGAAGCAGTATACTAACCTTGAGTAGAGTACAAATTCAAACCTCAAGATTGAACTAACCTGTTAGAGCATAAAGATTTCTTATTGACACAGTGCTACTTTTTAGTTGCTGAAACAGTTTATGGCAGCTCTCCACAGGACCTATTTAATCCCCTTCTCTGTATCTCCATGCTGGCTGTTGATTTTGAGTTCAGATGGCAATCATTTCAAAGGAATGTATGAATGAAAAGACAGTCATTTGCATTTTGGTAAAAGGTGTATCACTGTCAGCTGCAGGTGCTTGGCAAACGGAATGAAGTGTAAGTTCTCTAGAATGTCGACCGGCCACCGAAGTCCAGAACCCCCACCCCCCAACCCTAACAAAAAGAACATGAAACAGCCAATATACATATAGATAGAAAATGTTTATACATATACTTGTTCAACGTTTGGCACATAATTCCATTTTTAACAATTATAATTATCGTCATATTCTGCAAATAGTGCATATGTCTCTGTACAATAGCATTAACAAATTGCAATTCTAGGTACTTACTCCACTTACCCTCCCAACCTCCTCTCCCCAAACCACGGCAAAAAGCCAATGACAAATAATGCCATTTCAAGATATTAAGAAAATTAGGACAGTATGAGAAAGTCGTCTTATCGTTAATACAAAAATGTCCCTTTTTTATTCTGAAAAGTCTGGTTCCCAGCAGAACAGCGATACAGTTCTCCTACACCAGTAAAACATCCACAAATGGAATGGCTGGGTGGTATCAGTAATGATAGCACACTTCTATTGTTCCCTCATGACTAACTCTACTCCACTCTCGCTTTGTACACTGAAGGCAACCATTGACTAAATGTAAGGACGGACAACTTTTGAACTGTTATTTTAAACATTTGTGGAGAGCCACAAACTGAATTTTGACATTGTTAAGGAGGGGCAATCTGTTCCGCTGAAATGGAGAATTGAAAAAACAAAGCAAACCATTAAGTATCACAAAAATGATTTTCAAAACAGTTTCAAGGCAATTTTTCTTATTATACAAAAGTCAAACTTAAAGTAACAAAAAACAAAACAAACTAAAGACCAAGAAAGGTGAATCAAGCAGCAGTCAGAAACAAAAAGCAGCCACGGTAGTTCGAAATCACAGTCAAGCTAGAGACAATCAATCACACAATAGGTAGTTTCGCCGGAACAAATAAAAGCTCACATGCAAGTTGTTTCAGGGTAAAAGAAGGAGGTGGGGTAGTCAGGGTTAATGTCTTTGCCATGCAACACTTGGATTTAAGTCAAAAAGTGAGAGCAGTAAGGGAACCCAGGGAACTGAGCAAGAGGCGGGAGGAAATAGAGTGAGGGGGATGTATTTTGCAGCCACTGTTACAAAATATTACCTCAGTTTCTCATAAGAGGCCATCAGAGCTACGTTCTTGCTCGAGTCCCGCTTCCCTGTATTGTTTTCGTCTCCAGCAAATTTTGCACTGGTTTTGTGACGGTACATTTTTTTGTGTGCGGGCCCACAGATGCCAGGTATACCGAGGCTGGACTTGTTGAACATGTTGCAGTCTAGAGTGAGAGGGGGGAAGAAGGGGTTTGAAGGAATGAACTTGGATTGGTTTTTGGCTCCCCTGCCAGTTGCCTTCCTGCCCCTTCCTGCCCCAGGGGAGGTGGCATAACCACCCTTTTTCCTGACATCAGCTGTTGTGCCCGCCAGGATTTTGAGTGTCTTAGTTTTAAGGCTGTTGGCCTCTGGAGGCTGACAGAGTCCAGACATTGGGTCCCACAGTGGCTCGATGGACACCTTCATAAACCTCTCGACCTCTGCCATCCCAGAGACTATGTTGGACAGGATGTTGGAGGGCTCCTCAAACTCTCGCTGGTCGTCATCCACAGCACTGTTGTTGTTGTTTCCGCCGTCTACCCAGCCCCCACCGTGCTCCACCAGTAAAGGCCAGTCTTCTGACAGTCCAGAAAGACCTTCACTTTCTTCACCTTTCGCCTTTGCCTTTGCATCAAGCAGGGCTTTTAGCTTTTTGGATGAACGAGAATTCTGTCTAGGGGGTTTGTTCTTCTCTGTCTTGGGGGCCCTTGGAGTCTTGGTTTTCTGTTTACTGGTTGTTTTCCTTTTTGACTTGGGACCTTTAGTTCGGCCTCCAATAGATTCAGCCTGCTCATCAAAGACGTCCGTGCCGTCAATCTTATCACCTAACCCTGTGCCATCATTGTCATTGAAAGTATGGAACTGGAACTGATGATTGTTTATCGCTCTGCCATCATGGTTTTGTTGTGGCAGGACATTACAGTCCCACTTAGTCCCATCAGGTGTAGTTGAGAGAGCCATGTCTCCTGTCTCTCCTTGAAACTCCCTGGCCTTTCCTAGGCTTTCCCTCATTTCTGGACCCATCACCTGTGGGGAGAGATTTGGTGTGTCGGGTGGCGACATCTCTGACAACGACGAGTGCCTGAACTTATCGGGGGTGAAGTTGGAGATGTCCAGTAGGTCTGTGGACTCCCTAAGGGGAGTGATTTCATCAGTACTTTGCTGGATCACCAGTTTGGGACTGCAGTGGGCCAAGAAGTTCTCGTTCACATCCTCTTCACTCTCCTTCTCACAGGACTTGTGACTCATAGTGCTGTAGTTGCTAGAGGAGGCAGACAGTGAACCCATAGAGTCATAGCTGGTTAGCCTGCTGTTCTCTGTGTTTAGAGTGACTCTATGGAACTGCACCTGTTCCTCTTCAGCTGACCGGCTGGCCTGTAGGGTTGAGTCTGGTCCTGGTGGCTCTTCAGGTAAATGTGCCTTATCATTCAGCAGTCTGTTGCCATCTACATTGACTTGACTATATCCTGACAAGGGCAAGTTGTTTGTCATTGGCAAAGGCATGGTGTTGGAAAAGCCAGCAGATTCAGGTGGAATGTCAGATGTAAATGGTAGCTGTTCACCTCCAGACTGCCATGATATGTGAGTGAAGTTTGGCTCCATCTGATTGGAGTTAGAGGGGGATTGTTGGAGCTCGGACTCTGAGGGAGGAGATAGAACACAGCTCTGGGCCAGCTGTAGGTTAGTGAATGGATTCTCTTCCTGGTAGAGCCCATGGGGAAACTGTTGTCGGGGATTCTGCTGCTGCTGCTGCTGGGAGTAATATGACAGTCCAGTGTTACTGGATGAGTCAGAGGCATCTAGTAATGTCTGTAGGTAGCCTCCGGGGATGACAGGCAGACCACTATTCACATTTACAGGATGGGTCATTGTGCTGGAAGAGGAGCAGGGGGCTGGTGTAAAAGTAGACTTTTCAGTGGGGTCGACACTGACAGTGGAGTCATCACAAAGCTGGGGGCTGCCTGCTTTAGAGTAAACTATGTCAGGGTGCTGACTTGGGGATAGTGGGCCAACCTCTTGTAGGTGTAACACAGTTTTACCATCCTCCTGCTGAGCCTCTGTCATTTTTTTCGACTTCAGTCTGGCCTCGCTTTTAAATTTCCTTATTTTCAAAATCTTATTTCCAAGTCTTTTCCCCTCCCTCTCTAGCGATCTGCTTTTTCCTGTCACACTTCCTTGGTCTAATCTAGCAGCACAGTCGGAGGTTGTTGTTGTTATTGATGCCATATCTGTACAGGCAGCCTGATCCTCAGCTGCTCGCACCTCTTGCTTGTGATCTGCGTGGTTTGGCGAGAGCTCTACAGTGTGAATTCTTTGAATCCGGACTCTATTTGCAATCCTGTATTTTCGTTTTGTCAGGCTAGAATTAAGGGAACGCCTGCAGCCATTCGGAAATGTGTTTTTATCACCAGCAGCCAGCCTGCGCTGCTCCTGCATTTCCTGGCGCCTCTTTTGCCAGTAGTCTTTCAGAGGGGCCATTCTCTGGTACTTATGAACTAAGTCCTTACTTAAGCTTACTGTTGTCTCTGATGTGTCAATTTTTCCCAGCTTTACTAACATGTGCTTCTCCCCTTTAAATCGGTTTATGATGATGTATTTGATTATCACCGGAGGCTCTTTTCGTGAGGATTTTCTCCTCTTCTTTGGACACCAGTCGTCATCCTCCTCTTTTTTTGGACCCACCGGCTGCTTCTCCTTTTTCTCCGTGTTCTTCTCGCTCTCGATAGAATCCACGTCGTACAGATAGTCGTCGCTGTATCGGACTTTCCTCTTGGACCTCAGCCCATAGCTCAGCTGGCTGGAGGAGCTGGAGTTCTCCCTGGAGAGGAAGCAGTGTTTCCGTTTGGTCTGGCAGGTGTCAAGGGAGGATCCAGTACAGGAGCTGTCATCGCTGTACTCTCCAGAGTCCTCTGTGGAGTTGTTGAAGTCAAACAGGTAGCTGCTCTCTGGACTGACACTGGGCATCACTTCAGCAGAGCTGCTGCTGTTGTTTTTGTCAACCTTATCTCCAGCCGCCCAGACTTCGACCTTCTCTCCATTCACCTGCGGCACTTCAGCTTCCTTCTTCACTGCTCCCTCTCCCTCCTTTTTGGCGACGACACTTGGGAAGAAGTTGAACTGGGTTTCCTCCTGAATGGTGTTGGTCTTCTCTCGGACGTTGTCCTGGAAGGACTCGTAGCGGATCTTCAGCGAGCACACGTCGCTGCCCAGGGTGGAGTCCTCATCATCAAACATATAGTTGTCTACGTCCTCTTCTGAGAAGAGGTTTACAGAGAGCTCGTTCTTAGAGCAGAGGTCCAGCAGCTCGATCTTACTCTCGCTGATAAAGGACTCAAAGCAGCCCCAGTCCTGGCTGGAGTTGGCCAGCAGAGCCTCCTCACCATTGCACTTGTCCAGGAGCAGGCCTTCGTAGATACTCTTTGACGTGGCATCCTCCGAGTCACTGTCCTCTGCTGACTTCTCCTCATCTGTCTTCTCCACCGCTCTAACCTTGTGCTCTGGGTAGCTGAGGAGCTGGTCTGAGAGCAGCTGATCCCCGTAGCGGATACCAGAACTCATGCACTGCATGGCCATGTCAGGACAGGAGACAGGACAGGAGACAGGACAGGGTTCGTAGTCCCGGCCCAGGCCCAGCCCTGGCTCAGGCTCTGTAGCGTCCTTGCTCTCGATGAAGCAGCCCAGGCAGGTGCGGCTCTGTGGCATAAGGCAGTCCCCCCCAGACAGGGCCGAGACACTCCCTGTCTCCATCATGGTGAAGGCAGCCTTGTCACTACAGTCCTCTGGAAGAGCCCAGTGACTCACCAACTTGGTGGAGCAAGAGGAGGTGAGGGAGATGGTGTGAGTGGAGGAGTCATCATCAGCAGTAGTGGTGCTGGGCTCAGGGGTCTCTGTTGGGCTGAGAGGTGAGGATGGGCTAAGTGAGGTCCTCTCACTCTCAGGGCCTCCTTTTGGTAGATTGGCTTTAGGAGGGGTGCCGGGACTGTCTAGCTTCAAAGAACTGTCCTGGTTGTGTGATTCTGTAGAGCGGAACAAAGAGATAGTATCAGATATCAACTAATTCCCTTGGGAACTCACTGATGCACAATGTGAGAGTACTTTAACATACTGTATTTCCTATATAAGATGACATTTTAATATACTATACTATTTCCTTTCTTTAATTATTTTTCATTTTCAGCTCAATGTACACAGTGTACAAAACATTAGGAACACCTCCCTAATATTGAGTTGCACCCCCTTTTGCCATCAGAACAGCCTCAATTCGTCGAGGCATGGGTTCTACAAGGTGTCGAAAGCATTCCACAGGGTCGCTGGCCCATGTTGACTCCAATGCTTCCAACAGTTGTGTCAAGTTGGCTGGATGTCCTTTGGGTGGTGGACCATTCTTGATACACACAGGAAACTGTTGAGCG